>NC_085991.1:17643683-17943683 GCF_030014385.1 Trichomycterus rosablanca | reverse complement strand
CAAAACCGCCTCTGGATTAATTCCAGGGTGCAGGTAGATCCTGGGTGTCCTGCAATAGAACTCGTATGTCCCCATTGCAACACCTGAGTCCGAACCGAGGTAGGGACATAAAGACAATGGGCAGGACTCCCTCCAGGGTCGGGTTCTGCCAGAAGAGCCCTCCTGACCACTCCCTCAATTCCCCAACGCAGCGGTGCCATTATGCGTTCAGGGGGAAGTATGGGTGTAGCAGGGGGTGCTGGAGGTCCTTCCCACTGTCTGGAGAGGGCATCTGGCTTGGCGTTCTTGGTGCCTGGACGGTTTGAGAGGGTGAAGTCAAAACGGCTGAAGAATAAGGCCCAGCGGGCCTGCCGAGGGTTCAGCCGTTTGGCCTCCTGGATGTAAGAAAGGTTCTTGTGGTCCGTCCAGACCAAGAATGGATGCTTGGCCCCCTCCAGCCAGTGTCTCCATTCTTCGAGAGCCATTTTAACAGCAAGGAGCTCTCGATCTCCCACATCATAATTACGCTCAGTGGGCGTTAGTCGATGGGAGAAGTAAGCGCATGGGTGGAGTTTCTTGTCAACGCCTGAGCGTTGAGAAAGAACGGCCCCCACGCCTACCTCAGAGGCATCGACCTCTACCAGAAAGGGGATGTCAGGGTCAGGAAGATTGAGGATGGGAGCAGACATCAGCCTGCGCTTAAGATCCTCGAACGCTCTCTGTGCCTCGTCTGTCCAACGAAATGGCCCAGGGGATTTTCGGGTAAGGGCCGTCAGCGGTGCCGCCACTGAACCAAAACCCCTAACATAACGCCGGTAAAAATTGGCGAAGCCCAAAAAACGTTGAACTAGCCGGAGAGAGGTTGGACGGGGCCACTCGGCCACTGCCTTGAGCTTGGCAGGATCCATAGCCAACCTGCCCTGAGAAACCACAAACCCAAGGAAATGAACTGTGGGTATGTGGAACTGGGATTTTTCCAGTTTCACAAAGAGGTGGTTCTCTAGAAGCAGTTGCAGGATCCGCCGTACATGGCCGATATGCTCCTTCAAGGTCTTACTGAAGATGAGGATATCATCCAAGTACACGAAGGCATAGAGACCAAGTGCCTCTCGGAGGACATCATGAATGAGGCGCTGGAAAACAGCAGGCGCGTTCATCAACCCAAACGGCATCACTAAATACTCATAGTGACCGGTAGGGGTGATGAACGCTGTTTTCCATTCATCCCCCGATCGGATTCGCACAAGGTTGTAGGCACTACGAAGGTCTAATTTAGAAAAAATAGACGCTTGTTGCAGTGTCTCGAAGGCAGACGTCATGAGAGGCAATGGGTATCGGTCCTTGACAGTGATTTTATTGAGACCTCTGTAGTCAATGCAGGGTCGCAGGCCTCCATCCTTTTTGCCGACGAAGAAGAACCCCGCACCAGCGGGAGAGGAGGAGGGTCTAATGAAACCTTGGGCCAAGGCTTCCTAAACATATTTGTCCATGGCTATCCTCTCGGGTCCAGAGAGGGAGAATAGACGTCCCCTAGGGGGGGATGTGCCGGGTAACAAATCAATGGCACAATCGAAAGACCGATGGGGGGGCAACACCTCAGTCTTTTGTTTACTAAAAACCTCCTGGAGGTCATGGTAGGCTGCTGGGACCTTGCTCAAATCAACTGGCTCCTGGGGGAGAATGCCAGGATTACACCTAGGGGCCAAACAGGAACCCTGACAATGTGGACCCCAGTGACGGATGGACTTGGAGAGCCAGTCGATTTGAGGATTGTGCCTGACTAACCAGGGGAACCCAAGGATGACCGGCAAATCCGGAGCCTGAGTTTAAAAAAATGAGAGCAGCTCCGAATGTTGTCCTATTCTTACTCTAATGGGCTTGGTTTGTTTTTCGATGGCCCCAGACCGGAGTGGGAACCCATCAATGGCTGCAACAGGAAGGGGTGCTACCAAATGCTCCATGGGTAGCCCTAGCTCTATGGCCATTGAGACATCCATAAAATTGCCAGCTGCGCCTGAGTCTATGAAGGCTTGCAGCCTTTTTTCAGCATGTGGATTGTCCCAGTTCAGAGTAACTGGAAGAAACAACCCACTGGTCCTGGGGCCTAGAAGTGGACCTACCCTGGGGCCCCCTACCGGGGGTAGGCCTGGCCTTTTACTGGCCTAACTGTGCACTGAGCCAGCTTGTGGCCCTCCTCCCCACAGTACATACATCGCCCCTCCTGGCGGCGTTGCACGGCCTCTTGGGGAGTCAGGCGAGCACGCCCAATTTGCATGGGTTCGTCCCCCTCGGAGGTAGCAGAAACTCGGGGGCGAATAGAATTCTCCACAGGAGGTAGAGCTCGTTGGGCCTTCTTACTAGCCCGACGGCGCTCCCGTAAGCGGTTGTCGAACTTTATAGTGACCTCATACAGGTCCTCCAAAGAAGCAGGGGGATCCCTGGTGGCCAAGAGGTCTTTGAGGTCCTCATTAAGACCTTGTTGGTAAACGGCCATCAGGGCCTCCGAATTCCAACCACTTTCTGCTGCCCATGTACGAAAGGAGATGGTATAATCTGCAACAGAGAGAGAGCCCTGCCGCATATTCAGAAGAGCAGAGGCAGCCTCAGCACCTCGTATGGGGCTGTCGAATTTACGTCTCATAGCTGCTGTAAAATCAGCAACTGTGCTACAATCAGAGGACCCGCTTTCCCACAGTGCAGTGGCCCAAGTTAGAGCTCTGTCTGTAAGGAGAGAAATCATGTATGCTACTTTAGCCCCTTCAGTGGGGAACCGAGTGGGTGCCTGTTGGAACACCAGGGAACACTGGAGCAAGAATCCCCTGCATCCACCTGGTTCACCACTGAACCTGACAGGGGCTGGTAGCATAACTTCCGGGCTGATAGGGAGGAGAGGCTGGACAGGTGGGACAGGAGGTGGAGCCTCGCCCCTGGGGGGGTTGGTTAGCTGTTGAATGGCCAACGTTAATTCATGCATACGTTGGGCCAATTGACTTAACGCCTCCTCATGCTCGCCCAACCGTGCCCCCTGAGCTTTAATGGCCTGCTGCAACACAGAGCTGTCTGCTGAGTCCATATCTGGCAGAGTCTTACTGCTACGAGGCGGTGCCGCCACGTGTTATGTTTTCCAAGTGTCAGTAACCACCTGGGTGGACCCAAAAGCAGATAGAAATGTATTGGCGAGAGTGGGACTTGAACCGGGGTTGCTGGTGTGCGAGAGCAATGTTTTACCCAGTAGTCTATGGAGAGTGTAAGAGTGCTTATGACTTTGTGACTTTTATTAGAGGATAGAGGATAAAAGAAAAAAAAAAAAGAATTAATTAAATAAATAAATAAATAGGTAGCAGGACAAAATATACCTGCCTTGATTACGACTGACCACTTAGGTGAAAGGTTAAAGAAAGAAACCAGCCACAGGAGTGTAACAGAACTGAACTTATATACTGGATCTCGAACCCTTCCTGCTGGCGTACTGAACAGCCAAAAGGCTGACGCTTAAACCACTGCGCCACCGGCTGAGATAAGGAAAACTTAGATTCTAAAACTTTTAAGAGTTAAGCCAAAAAGGGCGGGAAAATGGAAACAAAGGATGCCAAACAAACTTAGGGCTAACTAAGGAAACAACCTGGCAAGCTACCCACTGGCCGTCAGGTAGTCTTGTCAGAACTTAGATGGAAACCACTGCAAAGGTGCAAGGAGATAACTAAAGAAATACTTTCTTAAAATTTATCTTTTAAAGTTTCTTTAAACTACAAAGAAAGATAGTCAGAGCCTGTAGGGTACTGGTTCCCTACAAGGCGAGAAAAAGAGAAACAGCAAAAAGGTTCCTTCAAGGAGATATACCGATTACCGGCGAGGTCTGGTTTCTGTAAGCAAACGCAAGACTCTGCGCCAAGTGAACTGGGTGAAGTCCTTATAAAAGGCATTGCCCAGCTGAAATCAATCAAGCTAATTATCACTGGGTGCAGAGCGCACTCTCCCTCTGGTGGCGGGAAGATGGCGGTGCAGGCGGCCCCTTACAGGAGTGTTTATTTTCAGTCTCAAGCCAACGCCCCTCCTGCTAATTATTCACAGCTGCACCTCGTTTAGGTGTAATGCTCAGAACATTTAAGTAGGCAGTTGCGGATCATTCGAGGGAGACTATTTTGGTTTTTATGTTCATGTTTTGGTTGGGTTATTGTCATGTCATGATTTTGCTATTCATGGATTTGGATTATGCTAATGCTCATGCTTAAAAGTCTTGTTTGGTTTAGTCTTGTTCATGTCTTGTGGTAGTCTAGTTCATGTTTAGCGTTAGCATTGTTCATGCTTTAGCATTGTTCATGTGTGTTTAAATTAGTGTTAGTGGCTAGCTTAGCATTTAGCATAGGTCATGTGTCTGCGTGTGTGTCCGCCCCCTCTTGTCACTTCCATAGCACATTCGCTACACTACATAAGGAATGCCTATGTGTGTTTAAATATGTTAATTCACTTAAAGTACACTTATCAACATGGCACACCCAAAAGGATGTGGGGAGAGTCAGTGAAACTTGTTTGACTTTGTCGAACCTTGCAACGAAGCTGAGTTTTTTACTTATTTGTGAAGGCATTTACAGCTGAAGCAAACGGTTACCTGTCCATATCAAGGATGTAATTTTCAGAGCAACGTTTATTCCACCTTTAATGCACATAAAAGCAAAGAGCATTCAATACACAATAGGATGGCATTCAATCCTGAAATTGTTTCACAGAGTTCTTGGCTATGGAGTCCAGTGACGATGTTGAAGACTTGAAGAGTCAGCTGGAATGTAATGTAGCTGCTCTATTTTTGAAAATGACCTAAATTCTTAACATTTCTGAAACTACCCTGAAAGAGGTTATAGAGCAGATCTAACAAATAAATTTGCGAGAAGTCCTGAAACCTTGATGATGAGGAGGGTGATGACAGCTACAAGCTGATTTACACTGGCAGCCCATGAACCCATAATGACGTCGGCATCGTCGTGTCTTCCGCAACTGCGTCAAACAGTGTTTTAGCAATGTTAGCCTAGCAGCTCCAGTTTTAAACTAAAAATTTGACTGATCGACATCAGGGTAATCCATCAAATGGTGTAAATTAGATTTTTCGCCAAACTTTTCCTTTACTCTTGGGAGTGTGTACATGTTTTTGTCAAGGTAAATATTCCATGAGTATGTGAGTGTGTGCTTACATTAATTAACACAGATGTGTGTGTCAAAGTAAACATAATTTCTTTCAAGACAGATCTAAACATATAAATTCCATTTACATGAAAGATTAACAGAAAAACAACAGCATGAGGAAAGGCATCCTGTAGAGCACCTTCATGGCCTATTAGGAGGCCAACTTGCATCCCCTTCATAGCCATATCCAGTGTCTCACCAGCCTTCAAAATAAAATAAAAATTGTGTGTCACCAATTTGACAAGTACAATGCTTATGCACTATAAGGCCAATTCAAATTTCTGGCATAATCCCAGACCAGTGATTCACATCACCACTTGAGGAACCCTTGCTAGCCCATTTTCTAGCTATCTTTGCTTTAGAACACTTGATCCAATTCATTAAGGGTTTGAGAACCAGTTGTTGAGTTTGATCAGCTGCTAGAGGAAATAATTTTGTAAAATGAACTGGGAGTGGTACCTCAGGGCCTGGAATTGAGAACCACTGTGCTAGATAAAAAATTGATTGTTAATTGGTGAGGTAAATTAACTCATGATTGTCAGCATATAACATATAGAAGAATGCACTTATTTCATCAACTTGGATCTACCCAAGACTACCATATAGTCGCTGTCCGATGAAAAACACGTATCTCCACTACCAGCAGTTTTCACTTTTTTACATGTGTTGATTGTGGGTATAATTCTCTGTCTGTACATGGCAGCAAATATAAAAATGAACAATGAAAAGATGAAAAATCATGCAATCTGTTTAACAAGTATCTCCATTGGCTGCTAGACCTGCCCATCAAAACTGCATTTCTCCTCCTCCTTTCCCTCGGTACTGTTTGAGAAAGAAGCAAAACTTGTTTGCTGCTTAATGTTTCTCTACAGTTTATTCAGGTTATTTAATCACATGGTTGTAAACATGATTTATATTTGTTATGTTTGTAGTTTTTTAAAAACACATTTGTATCTGATATTTATATGGACTAAGCGTTTTTGTAGCTACAGTCAATAACTTGATTTACAAAGTAAAGATATTGACTGGGAACTTGATTGGTTCAGGTATTTACAGGTTTTAAATGGTAATTTAGAACAGTATTTCCCAGTCTTGTTTCTGCACAAACACAGTATTAAAAGGTTGTCTTAATAGATCTATGAAATAATCGTATCTGTGTTTTGATGCTTTATCGATGCATAATATTAGATCAAAATATTTTGAAAGACATGAGTCAGTCAGAGTCAGAGTCAGAGAGGTTTTATTGTCATTTCAGCTACATACAAGTACATATTGAAACGAAACAGCGTTCCTCTAGGATCACGGTGTAACACGGTACAAAAAGTGCAAGACAATACAAAAACAGTGTAGATACAACAATAAATACAAAAAATCCTATAATAAATAACTACAAAAGATATTCCTAATTATCCCTAATATAAACAAGTAATTAGAAGACAGGACTAAAGACAAGTGTTAGTACATGATGGTGAATAGATGGTACAATGGTTCATGAGGTAGAGACATGTTGTACATTAGCAGCGTAAAATTTGCAATGCCGATAAGGTGCCTAAAAAGTAAATAAGGTGCAAAAATACAAGTAAGGTGCAGAAATTACTTGTTCAGTTCCAGGAGGTGTGCAAAAAATGCAAGTAACATAGTCAATACAGGAAGGAAATTGTTACAGTACTGAGTTGAGGAGTCTGATTGCTTGTGGGATAAAACTGTTACACAGTCTGGTTGTGTTAGTCCGGATGCTGCGGTATCGTCTCCCAGACGGGAGTAGAGTAAAAAGTCCATGTGATGGATGGGTTGGATCGTCCACAATGCTGAGAGCTTTGCGGATGCAGCGGGTGTTAAAAATGTCCGTGAGAGATGGAAGAGCGACCCCGATGATCTTTTCAGCTGTCCTCACTACTCGCTGGAGACGCAGTACAATTTCCGAACCAGACAGTGATGCAGCCGCTCAGGATGCTCTCGATTGTTCCTCTGTAGAACGTGGTGAGAATGGGGGGTGGCAGATGAGCTTTCCTCAGTCTTCTCAAAAAGTAGAGACGCTGCTGGGCATAGAACTGGTGTTGAGGGTCCAGGTGAGATTCTCCTCCAGATGAACACCGAGAAATTTGGTGCTCTTGACGATCTCAACAGATGAGCCGTCGATGTGCAGTGGGGAGTGGTCCCTTAGTGTCTTTCTAAAGTCAATGACCATCTCTTTGGTTTTATCCACGTTCAGAGACAGGTTGTTGACTTGGCACCAGTCCGTTAGATGTTGTATCTCCTCTCTGTACGCTGACTCATCGTTGTTGCTGATGAGTCCCACCACAGTTGTGTCGTCTGCAAACTTAACGATGGAATTCGAGCTGTGCATTGCTGTACAGTCGTGCGTAAGCAGAGTAAACAGCAGTGGACTGAGCACACAGCCTTGGGGAGCGCCGGTGCTCAGTGTAGTGGTGCTGGAGGTGTTCTTACCGATCCGGACGGACTGAGGTCTCTCAGTCAAGAAATCCAGGATCCAGTTGCAGAGAGAGGTGTTCAGGCCCAGCGTGCTCAGCTTTCCAATTAGATGCTGAGGAATGATGGTGTTGAATGCTAAGCTAAAGTCTATGAACAGCATCCTGACGTAAGTGTTCTTTCTGTCCAGGTGTGTAGAAGCCAGGTGAAGTGTAGTGGATATGGCGTCGTCCGTTGAGCGGTTAGGACGGTACGCAAACTGCAGTGGGTCCATGGTGGGAGGCAGTAGGGTCTTAATATGCCTCATGACTAGTTTCTCGAAGCACTTCATGATGATAGGCGTGAGTGCTACGGGACGATAGTCATTGAAGCATGACACAGATGACTTCTTTGGCACGGGTACGATGGTGGTCGTCTTGAGGCACGTTGGAACGATGGCGCTGCTCAGGGAGATGTTGAAGATGTCAGTGAATACATCTGCCAGCTGGTCTGCACATCCTTTGAGCACTCGGCCAGGAATGTTGTCTGGTCCAGAAGCTTTCCGTGGGTTGACTCTGTGCAGAGTTCTCCTCACGTCCGCTGTGGTGAGACGAAGCACCTGGTCATCACAAGGTGGGATCATCTTTCTCGCCAACATGTTGTTCTGCGCCTCGAACCGAGCGTAGAAGTCATTCAGCGCATCTGGAAGGGAGGCATCACTGTCACAGACGGGTGGAGTCGTCCTGTAGTTGGTGATGGCCTGGATGCCCTGCCACAAGCGCCGTGTGTCACCGCTGTTCTGGAAGTGGCTGGATGTTCTGGCCGTGTGCGCGCTTTGCTTCTCGGATTGCCCGGGACAGTCTGGCTCTCGCTGTTCTCAGAGCCGGCTGGTCACCTGCTTTAAAAGCGGAGTCTCGGGCCCTCAGCAGTGCACGCACCTCTGGAGTCATCCACGGCTTCTGGTTGGGTCTGGAAGTGATGGTTCTAGTGGTAGTGACGTCCTCAATGCATTTGCTGATGTAGCAGGTCACTGAAGTCGTGTACTCCTCTAGATCAGTGTAATCGCCGTATGTTGCAGCCTCCCTAAACATGTCCCAGTCAGTGCACTCAAAACAGTCCTGAAGAGCAGAGATGGATTCTTCTGGCCAGGTTTTCACCTGTTTCTGTACAGGTCTGGAGCGCCTGATGAGTGCTCTGTATGCTGGAATTAGCATTACAAAGATGTGGTCTGAGTATCCGAGGTGGGGGTGGGGCTCCGCCCGGTACGCACCGGCAATGTTCGTGTAAACATTATCCAGCGTGTTCGCTCCTCTCGTAGCAAAGTCCACATGCTGATGGAATTTATTGCATGATTAAAATCCCCAGCGATAATAAACAGCCCGTCTGGATGAGTGTTCTGCAGTTCGCTGATGGCTCTGTAAAGTTCGCTCAATGCTTCCTTCGCGTTCGCGCTGGGCGGAAGATACACCGCGACAATAAGCACGCTGGTGAATTCCCGTGGTAAATAAAAAGGTCTGCATCTAACAATAGCAAATTCCACCATCGGAGAACAGTACGCCACAACAAGCACAGAGTCCTTGCACCATTCGGTGTTAATGTAAACACAAACGCCTCCTCCTCGTGTTTTACCGGACTGAGCTGCATTTCTATCGGCGCGATACGATGCTAGCCCGTCTAGCTGAATGGCACTGTCTGGAATGTTGTCGCTAAGCCATGTTTCAGTGAAAATTAAAACACAACAGTCCCTGTACTCACATTGGGTAGTTCGCTGAAGTCTGATACAGTCCAGTTTATTCTACAGAGAGCATGCATTTGCGAGGAATAACGATGGTAGAGCCGGCCGGCTTGGGTTAGCTTTTAGCCTAGCACGGACCCTGGCTCGCTTTCCACGCTTC
The DNA here is from genome assembly GCF_030014385.1 of Trichomycterus rosablanca. Taxonomy (NCBI): domain Eukaryota; kingdom Metazoa; phylum Chordata; class Actinopteri; order Siluriformes; family Trichomycteridae; genus Trichomycterus; species Trichomycterus rosablanca. The sequence continues at coordinate 17,934,222 of NC_085991.1, read as the reverse complement.
TGCTTCCTCGAGCACCGCTTGCGGCGCCCCCTCCCCCGGTCACCTGCTTCAGGTAACACCGAGGACTGCAGGCCTGGTTCGCGAAGTAGGCAGAGTTCATGCAGAGTTCGCTGCAGATCATCTTGCAGGTTGGTTTCTGACTGTTTTCTCAATTGTAGCAGTGTCTGGCGGTTGTAAACTAAGTCAAAAGTGGTTTCCATACGTTTATAAACAAAACTGTCCTAAACAAACTTACAAACTTTTCCTGAAAACAACAAAAAAACACCGTTTTTCGACCCCAGAGCGGCCGCTGCGTGTTAACGCGCCGCCATCTTGGATTTCTGAGTTAGCCTGATTACTTATGAAACTGACAGACTGACGACCTGATAAAGATATATTTTTATTTCTGTGTTGAATTGTATCTAAATTGTGCCCTTCTCCTGAAAGGTTTTTTGAGATACGTGTTATTCATCGGACAGCAATGATATAATGCTGACTCTGTAGTTGAAGTAATTTTTAAAAAATGTCTAATTCATTAGTTATTCACAGGACCCACAGTATATCTGCATCACACATCTATGTTAAAATGTATGCATGCAACTGCAGTTTTGCATCACAGAAAAAGATAGTCTTACATCACACATTCTGATGACATTTGCTGGATCTTCAGATAGGTAGTGTGACAGACCAAGCAAAGCTGCAGTCCTTCTCCTCTCATTTGTGTTCTACAGGATACATAAATTATACAGTGAGAGATAAAAGATTAAACACAAATAGGGACAAATTTAACTCTCATCAGATCCTGCACTTACATCCTCTTCAAAATGCCTTTGAGTGCCTGCAAAACTTACAACTCCATCCACAGTAGCAGTCTGTCATGGAAAAGAGAGAGATTAGCATTTAATTATATAATTAATAGCTAATATAATGGGGCACCACCAGCATTTTTTATTTAAGGGGAAATTGCTGGGAAACCTAATTCACAACATATCAGAATCAGAATATCTTTATTGTCATTATACCAGGTATAACGAAATTAAGGTGCAATACTCTAGTGTTATAAACAATAAACTTTTCTCAGTGACAAGTTGGTGGAAATTGCACATTGCCCTTTGTAAAAAAAAAATTTTATTTCCTGAAATTGCACAGTCCCATGTGTTTAGTGAAATTTGCACAGTGCCATGTGTTTAGTGAAATTTGCACAGTGCCATGTGTTTAGTAAAATTGCACAGTCCCATGTGTTTGAAATCACATTATATAGAGGTATTTAAGGTTTGTACTGCGGTGGGGTAAAAGCTATTTTTGAGCCGGTTTGTCCTTGTTTTGATAGTCCTATACCGTCTGCTTCAAGATTCAAGATTCAAGAGTTTTATTGTCATGTGCACAGAAAAACCAGCAGTTACACTGTACGATGAAATTCTTACTTTGTTCGTCCTCCAAACGTCAATAAGTATTATACATAAAACAAAATTAAACTAACAGAATAAAAGCTTAGTATAAAAACTTTTTAAATATAAACTTAAACTATAAAAACTTTTATGTACAATGAGTAAAAATAGAAATAAAAGTAAACTGAGGTAGTAAAAAAAAGGCACATAGTAGCAGTAGTTTAAGGTGCAGAAAAAATTGTGCAGTGTTTAAGAATATAGCAGCATTAAGTTATTTTAAGTTATTTTTAAGTTGTTTACGTTGTTTTAAGGTGCAAATATGCATAGCAGCAGTCATTGGATATACAGTTTCATTTTAATGTTCATGAGGTAGGTTGTGTGTGTGATAGTCTATGTTTGTTCACAAGCCTGACTGCCTGTGGGTAGAAACTGTTGGTCAGTCTTGTTGTTCTGGCCTTAATGCTTCTAAAGCGTTTGCCTGATGGCAGAAGAGTGAAGAGGTGGTTTTGGGGGTGTGTGCTGTCCTTGATTATGTGATGGGCTCTCCTGACCACCCTGGTCTAATAAATGTCCTGTAGTGCAAGGAAGAATGTTCCAGAAATTCTTTGTGCAGTTTTTATTACACGCTGGAGTGCCTTCCTGTCCTCTGCAGTGCAGTTTCCGTACCAGACTGTGATGGAGCTGGTAAGGACACTTTTCGACTGTGCATCTGTAAAAGTTGCTGAGAATTTTGGTTGACATGCCAAATTTCCTTAGTCTTCTTAGAAAGTACAATCTCTGTTGAGACTTCTTAATGATATGGTTGCAGGACCAGGTGAGATCCTCACTGATGTGCACACCCAGGAATTTGAAGGTTTTCACCTTCTCCACCACTGTTCCACCTATATACAGTGGTGTATGCTGTTCTCCTCTCCTTCTGGGGTCCACAATCAGTTCCTTTGTCTTGTTTATATTTAATAAAAAGTTGTTTTTCTGACACCAGTCCACAAGATCTGCTACCTTCCTCCTGTACGTCGTCTCACCCCCCCCAGTAATAAGGCCAATGACGGTGGTGTCATCAGCAAATTTAATAATACTGGTGGTGTTACAGGAGGCCACACAGTCATATGTGAAGAGCAAGTACAGAAGAGGGCTCAGCACGCAACCTTGAGGGGTCCCAATGTTTATGGTCTTTGTGCTGGATGTTCGAGTGCCAATCCTGACTGACTGAGATCGGTCAGATAGAAAATCTAGTATCCAGTTACAGATGGTCGGTGTCAGTCCAAGGGTGTGGAGCTTTTTGGTGAGCCTGTGTGGGATGACTGTGTTGAACGCCGAGCTGTAGTCGATGAACAGCATTCTTGCATATGTGTCCTTGCCTTCCAGATGTATGCATGGCTGTGTGCATGGCTGTGCAGATTGCATCATCAGTGGATCTGTTTTGACGATAAGCAAACTGTAGGGGGTCCAATGTGTCCGGAATAGCTTTTTGGATACGAGTCATGGCTATCCTTTCAAAGTACTTCATTACGATAGGTGTGAGCGCAATGGGACGATAGTCATTCAAGCAGGTTATTGTGTTTGTCTTTGAGAGTGGAACAATGGTGGTGGTCTTAAATCAGGAAGGAACAGAGGCTTGCATAAGAGGCAGGTTGAATATGTCTGCAAACACATCCGCCAACTCTGATGAACAAATCTGTATTGCACGGCCGGGAATGCTGTCTGGACCAGTTGCCTTCCTTGGGTTTATTCTCAGAAGCGCCCTGCGCACCTCCATCACAGACACAATGAGTGATGCGTCCTGTGTGCTCTCTGCGGCTGGAACCTCTTTCAGTGGTTCGATGGTGAGGGCCTCAAAGCGCGCGTAGAACTCATTCAGCTCTTCTGTTAGTGATGGATTGCTGGTTGTAATGTCCATGGTCCTCTGCTGGTAATCTGTGATGTGTTGCAAACCTTGCCACATGCGCCGGGAGTCCGTATTGATGTAATATCCCTCCAGCTTCAGTGTGTACTGTCTCTTGGCCCCTTTGATGGCTCTATGCAGGTCATATCTGGCCCTTTTGTAGTCCTCTGTGTTGCCTGCGACAAATGCAGCTGAGCGAGCACGTAGCATGGAACGAACTTCACAGTTTATCCAGGGTTTTTGGTTGGGGTAGTTCCTGCAGTGTTTAGTGGGAACAATAGCCTCAGTGCAGTAGCTAATGTAGCCAGTTACTCCAGAAGCATACTCGTCTAAATCAACAGCACAGTCCTCTCTCAGAGCAGCAGTTCTAAACATGTCCCAGTCTGTGCTGTTAAAACAGTCCTGAAGTTCCAGATCAGTTTCTTCATTACACACTTTTACAGTTTTACTCACTGGTGGTGCTCGCTTGAAGCTCCGAAGTGTGGTCGTGGTACTGCCCTGTAAGCTCCCTTTACATTGCTGTAGACTTGGTCAAGCACGTTCCTCTCCCTCGTCGGAAAGCTGCTGGTGATATTTGGGCAAAACAGTTTTGAGGTTGCAATGGTTAAAATCGCCGGCTGCGATGAACACGGCATCCGGGTGTGCAGTGTCTTGTTTACTGATTGTATCGTGCAGTAGCCCCAGTGCTGTAGCGGAGTTAGCTCGCGGTGGAATGTAAACAGCGAGTATATACACTGCGTTAAACTCCCTCGGCAGATAAAAAGGTCTACGCTTCAGCATTAGCAGTTCTAAATCAGCTGAACAGTGTTTTTCCACAATCTGTACATCCGAGCAACAACTGTTGTTCACGTACACACACACACTGCCGCCTTTGTTCTTACCCGACGCAAAGTTGCGGTCCCAGCGGTAAACAGAGTGCGTTTGCAGATGAATTGCTGAGTCCGGTGTTTTATTCGAAAGCCAGGTTTCTGTTAGAATAACAGCACAGCAGTCTCTGATCTCACGTTGTGTTGTTATCCTGGTTCTCAGCTCATCCAGCTTGTTTTCGAGGGAGCAAACGTTAGCCAGCAACAGGCTAGGTAGCGGTGGTCGCGTAACCCTAGCCTTTAGCCTAGCATGAAGCCCACCTCTCTTACCACGCTTCCGTTTTGGCCACTCTGTTCGCCGCCTACGTCGCTCGTCCAATGCCGGTGCTGCTGGGTTACCATTTCTACACAGTCCCCATTGATGGTTATGGGTTGAATGACGCTCCTCACCTTCTTAAAATCAATGACCAGCTCCTTTGTCTTTGCTGTGTTCAGAAGCAGATTATTGTCCTTACTTCGTCCCGGTAGGCGGTCTCATCGTCTCCTGAGATAAGCCCCACTATGGTGGTGTCATCGGCGAATTTAATGATGGTGTTGCTGGTGTGAGCAGTGGTGCAGTCATAAGTATACAGGGTGTAGAGCAGGGGACTCAGCACACAGCCCTGAGGAGAGCCTGTGCTGAGACTGATGGATGTAGAGGTGTGGGGTCCTACTCTAACCCTCTTTCTGTGTCCCGTCAGGAAGTCTTTGATCCATAGGCAAGTGTGATAAGGCAAACCCAGATCCAGCAGTTTGCACGTCAGTCTGTGGGGGATGATGGTGTTAACACTAGAATGACTACAGTTACGCTTTTTTGCGCAAGGGACTCTAGCCTCTCGATCCCCCGCTCCCCTGTTGTGAGCCACTTAGTACCCATTATCATGGTAATGACCCACAGCCTGTCTACACACAAACACCTCACACACATCATCCCCCTCTGCCCTAATTTTACAGACAGGCCTGAGTTACAGGTCTGTGAGAGCCAGAGATCTTGTTTGTTTGTGGGTGACCAAATACTTATTTTCCACCAAAATTTACAAATAAATTCTTTAAAAATTCCTACAATGTGATTTCCTGGATTTTTTTTTTCTCATTTTGTCTCTTATAGTTGAAGTGTACCTATGATGAAAATTACAGACCTCTCTCATCTTTCTAAGTAGGAGAACTTGCACAATCAGTGGCTGACTAAATACTTTTTGACCCCACTGTATATGGCCAAGGGGATACCAGGGACATCATGTGCAGCGTAGATATTTATTTATACGCACACCTTTATGGCTTAAACAATGTATGCATTGCTTTTCTGTTTAATACATGGTACTGGAATGCACCATATGGCAATTGATTTCACAACATACAGAGGTAGAAGTTCCTGCTGGTAATGTCCTGCTAACAGATAACAGACTGATATATCAGATGTCTTGTAATGCTGATGTATTCGCAAATCAGAGCTGTTTTGAGGTGGCATACAAACATGTGTAAACAGGTATGGCACTTCTGTGTAATACATATGCAGCAGGCCTAATATTGTTAAAAAAATAAATTTTTGGACTAAACTCATTAAAGATTTTTAATATTTAAATCTGTGAATAAAATGCATGAGTGCAAAAAGGTGATAATGCCAACTGGTCTGGTTTACCATTGATGCAGGGGCGCATATTGGGACTTTAGAGACAATAGAGTGCAGAAATATAGGGTGTGTGCTGTGTGTGACTGTTAAGCTGCTAAAATTTGGTATCAAGCAAGAACAGAGAAAAATTCTACTTAGAAAAAATGCACTAATTAGTGTCCTTGGTTTCTCAATTTCATATAGAAATTAATAAAGAAATTCTGTAGTTAGTCCGAGATCTCTAACAAGTGTGACAGGAAATTTTATACTTTATTAGTTATTTGCATTAAACTCATAAGTTATTTGCTTTTTTAGTTTATTGCTTTCTTAGATTAATAGACCACTGAAGTCGTGCGTCATTCTGTAGTCCTCGTTATGCCCATATTTGGAGACCTGGGTCTAAGCGCGATTTCCAATGGGAAAAATTAACAGGGTTTTCAAAAAAATCAACTCTAACACATCCTGTGCTAAATAAACATGTTCAGAACCCTTTACGTTTTGTCCTTTTTCTACATTTTCAGCATTTAGCAGACGCTTTTATCCAAAGCGACTTACACAATTAGTGGAACATGATGAGCAATTGAGGGTTAAGGGCCTTGCTCAGGGACCCAACAGTGGCAACTTGGTGGTGGCGGGGCTTGAACCGGCAACCTTCTGTTTACTAGTCCAGTACCTTAACCACTGAGCTATCACTGGCCCTGTGTACATTTTTCTCCTGTACATCACAAGTTCCAGTTCACAAATTCAAAGTTCAGAGTTTGGTCAGACCATAACAAGGCTTAGTTTCCCACCACCTTTGTGGCACATGTAATCTAGCCATATTGAGACTTTCCTGCCTGTAGTGGAATTACTTAGGAAAAGGTAACTCTCAGGTTTGCTGGGATAAACTTTGGGGGTGGGTTGAATAGTGTGTTATCTGCAGACATTTGCATGACAAAAGAGGACTGATAGCGCTCTAATGGTTGTGTAGAAGGAGGGGTTTGTCCTCAGAATCTCAGATTTTCAGTCAAGCTAGTGCCGAGCTATAATCCACAAAGAGGAGCCGGGTGTAGGTTCCCTGCTGCTCCAGATGGTTTAACCTTGTATGAAAGGCAGTAGCTACTGCGTCCTCCATAGACCTGCCAGCCCTATATGTGAACTGGTACGAATCAAAGGTGGATGGAAGGAATGATAGGATGTGATTTCTAACCAGTTTCTCAAAGCACTTCATCACCACTGGATAAGGATAAGGATAAAATGGCCAGTAGTCATTGATAATAGGGTTTTTTTTTGGCAGCTGAGCTATAGTTGAGGATTTTAGGCATGTGAGTATAAAAACTCAGCTGTGACGCTCCTTTCGCACAAAACTCCTGTTTTAAGGAGATCGTGCCAGCTGTATGTATTACTTGCACGACAGAATGTAGTAAGGACGAGAGATAACACATACAAAAACAACAAAAAGAACAGAAAATGTGTCCATGCACGCTGCCATCTTGCCGCAATGAATCAGTCCCTTTCCGTTGGAGGAAGTGCGTAAAGTCGAGTATCCTCTTACCCAGATAATCAAACTCACACACGCTAAATTTTGAATCATTATAATGTTAAACTAACAAAACACTGTAAAAAAAAAAGCGTAAAAAAACTGTATTTTTCTGGCAGCAGGGGCGCCAGAAAATGCCTGTAAAAAAAATTTTAATTTTACAGGAAATTGTCCTATAATTTCATGAAATCTTCTACTTTCAACATATATTAATTGTTAGAACAGTGTCATACACCTTTAAAAAAAACAGAATAATTATTTTTATAAATGATAAAGAAAAGTTTAAGTACAGATAATTACTACTGTTATCACAAAAAAATTGCATATAAAACAAAAAAAAACGTAATTTTACTTAGCAAAAGCCCAATTTTAAATTAACTGTCTTTTTTTATTATTTAAATACATTAATAAACTGTCAAAATAAAAGCATTTTCTTTCTCTAAAACATAAGTTAACTGTACTTTTAAATTGTTATTCTTCATTTAATCGTGATTAAAATTTTTAATCGTTTGACAGCCCTAGTTTTAATACAATTTGTTTTAATTAAACTGATTTCATTAAAACAGAATTATAAGAACTTTGAAACAGATTTTATTAGTAATTTACACATTTTGTTTTATATTATTTTTTTTATTTATAATTATTAAATTATTTATTTTTTCGGTGCATGTAATTACCTTTTTCGAGATTATCTGGCGTACCACCTCGTGCTGCTTCAGACCACAGTTTGAGAACCACTGCTCTAAAGTGTTGATCTCTATGGAGCTGCCTTGCTGTCTTACTGTCTACATAGGCAGCTGCCTTAGTAGAGAGGATTCTAATAAGTCAGTGACTTATAAGGCAGGTTATTCGAACGCACTACTTTTAGCGATTCCATCGGGTTTCGCGTTTAGCATCTTGCCATTAAAACCAATAAACTGAGATAGCACAGCTTGCTAACGTCAATATAACATCTTCCTTCATGTACCGATAACGGTTAAATTTCCTGACAAGCCCGAACTTGCAAATAAAAACACTTGGTACAAGTTTATACAAGTTAAAAATCAGTAATATTTTATTTACGTTTGAAAATAACTACATTCGTTTCTCCGCCCCGTCAGCCATGTTTATTTTTCTGTGAGAGAAGAGCACCCGACTCGCAATGAATTCTGGGATTGCCTTGATCACTAAGGCAGCGTCGGATGCTCACTCGTTCTTGAGCCAAAATAACATTGAAATATGAAGATGCCTCAGAAGTGAGGATTTTAAGGCATCTAGGATTTCGAACAGCCTCATTCTCGGGAGCGCGCACAGGATGACGTAAAATGCTGTCTATGTAGAGAGCTCCCTAGCTTTTCGAACACACCCTATATCTCTTTTAATCAGGCTCTAAATCTCCAGGATCTACCCACCATTGAATAAATGATCATATGTTAATTTCAAGTAATAGTTCGCCTACAGATTCATACTTCTATCATTACCACTTAGTTATGCCATTTACTAATTAACTGTCATTGTATGTGTTATGTTCACTGTAAAAAATAAAAAATTTTTTACAGATTTTCCCAGTACATTTTTACAGTTTTTCCCTGTATTTATAAAAGACAGAATTTTTTGTAAAATTACAAGAATAAACTGTATATTGAAAAGTGTCATGTGATTTACCAAAAAAATCTGTATAAATGAAATACATAAAAAAAATCTGTTTTTAACAGTTTTTAGATGACACTTTTAACACAACTAACTGTAAAAATAAAGTAATCTTCATTGACAAAAATAGCAGAATCTTCTGTAATTTTCAAAAAGAAACCTTTTGTTATGCCGATATATCACTGTCAAATACATAAAAATACTGTTAATAATGCATTTAAAAATGTACAATTGCAAGAAAATATGTGAGCAAAGAAAGAAATATTTTGTAATTTTGCATTTTCTAACCACTACCTTATGAGACAGGCAAAAATACAATTTAAACAGATTTTAACTTTTACTTTATTTATGCATTTGTATTAATTTAAAGATTGAATTGTTAAATAAGTGCATTATACAGACTGTGTAAAACCATAGTCAAATTTAAAACTTTATTAACTGTGATTTATTCTCACATTTATAATATGAAGCATAATTTACCCTCCCCACATTCCCCAATACACAGAAAAATGTATTACAGTCCATCTGTGCAACATGTTGGGTGCACATTCCAACCAGAGCACCACAGATATAAAATGATGCTCTAACCTACCAGTTACACACTCAAAAAAAGGGTTTTGAGTGCCTGTTGGTTTTGCATGAAGAATATATGCTGGTGTGACACAAATCAATTACATTTTAGATGACTGCATTGTGTCTATTTAACTCAAATAAATGAACCATTCATAACAGTCGATGTTTTTTAGTGGACTCAACTTTACTTAGTTGCTTTATTTTCTTGGAACTACTTAATGCAATGAGTTTATCAGGTGAAACCGGATATGACGCACCGAGGATTACGCAATACATCGTGAAGGCACATTGTGTTTTAATGGCATCTCAGGTAATGTGAAGCTTTTTCCATGTCTAATTGCATGCTAATCATGATGTTTATCTTATTATATTGTTTATTATAGCTCTAGTTGAATAATATTCAAGTTTTATTGTTGTGCATGCTTTATTTGTTTAAAAATGCTGACGCTAATTCGCGCGTGCTAATGCTAACGCTAACGGCTGACCTGCTTATAGTGATTTATTTATTAACGTCTTTCCAGGGTTTCTGTGAATCATATTAAAGTCTAGAGGCAGGTAAAAATGGCTTAAATTACTTCATGCGAAAGTATATTAAAAGGTGAGAAAGAAGGTAGAAAATAAAAAGATGTGTAATATTTGCGGTGCCAGTGCATTAAAAAAACATGGGCACACAACCTAGCTAGCTAAGATGTGAGCAGGCAGCTCGAGCCTGAGGGGAACGGCATGCTTTTCGTTTGGCGCTCACGTTATGCACAAACTAAAACAAAGTGATTCTGTAATGTTAGTATCATTAGAAACCTGAGTTTTGTGACTGTTATCCTCGAAAGTACACACATGTGAACAGTATTGGATAATCAATGAATTTGTAATGTTAAAGTCTTTACTATAGAAATAATATTTTAGTTATTTACAACAAAACAATTGATGTCTTGTATCTTCTCTGTTTACAGATAATCGGAAATGTGTAGTTGCAGTTGGACTGACCTTTTACTGGTAATTTTTTTTCTACATTTTATGCTAAATTGAAGAATATTGAGCTACTTTTGACTGAACTAACTGAAGTTAAGTTTAGATTAAGTGAAGAAGAAAAAATGTGGAAATTCTTATTATTTATCCTGTTTGGTTCTTTTACTTACTTTTTTGTTTTATGTATTTTATGTCTATTTTCTTATTTAAGCTGGTAATTTCTTTATAAATATTTGTCTTGCTGATTTTGATTTCCTTTAGTTTTCTTTAGTAATCTTTTATTTATATATAATTTTAATAGTATCCAATTTCATCTACAATTTAGGATTCCCCCAATCACGCAATACCATCAGCGCGAGGAGGGTGAAGGTAAGCACAAGAGTTGTTACAGCAACCACCCCATCTTTTCGGGCCAGTGTACGTCTGAGGTAAAATAAAGGTTGAAGTGAGATGTCAGATATGTTAAGTCCTAAATGGAAATTTGTGTACTGTTAAGTTTGAGAAAGTGATGTTCCCCCTCTGTTCCATTTTAGGATGGTGATATGGCTGCAACTGAACGGGTGATTGAGGAGACTGTTCTTGGGATCTATGTGACTAGAGTTGAGGGAGCTGAAGCCATGGACCCCCCTGTCAATACTGGAGTGGTATTAGAAGGTGGTGTGGTTCTAGAAGACCCGGGCAGTGTGTTCCTTGCCTTTGCAGTTCGGGCTGATTTATGCCTTATATATTTATAACCTTATGATTTATAACTTGAGTGACCCTCCTACATTCAGATACACTTTTGATGTACTCCAAAAACTGTTTCTGGAACTAGATGCTAACAAACTGTCTCATAAAGCTCAGTTACTAAATACCAAGCTGTTCAGTGAGATGTAGTCCATACTGAGTATTACACTTGTGACGTACTGTTTATCGAATTCCACTGTGGTTGCACTTTCTGAAAACTTCAATGTTCGCACTGACTTTTGTACATAATTCAGATTTATAAGTGTTTCATTTGTGTAAAAATTAATTGGGTTAAAAATAGCTGAACTGTGGTGGATTTTGATCCATTTTAAAGCTGAAATTAACAAAAGCTATTTATATACTGCATTTATAAAGTTCTATATATGTTCTAAAGTTCTATATAACATGTAACAGCTGTAATTTCACAGTAAGTATTATGCAGACAAATCTTAACCTACTTCAAATTTTTGTATTTTGTAAATTTTTTTAACCCTTTCATGCCTGAGTGGAACATTACATTTTTGGACACTATGTAACATAGTCATAGAAAAAACCTTATTGTGTAAATACCGTACATAGCATAGACTATATATACACACCATTATAACCAGAAGAATCAGTTCTTTAAAATGATATAAAACTCAGTATGGTTATTTAAGTTTAATATAACCAAATCTATACAAAAATCCTCCAAAATCAACCTAAAAAACCTCTAAATTTTTATTTAATGCATAAATACTTACATTTTTAACACATTTCTGTGCAATATAGAGAAAAATATAGAATATATAAAATGTTTGCAATTTTGTGAGCCATTGGTCAAGAAAATGGTTTTGAATCTATCATCTTCTATTCAAAAGTTACAATCAATTTAGCAGAAGGTGTCATTTAGCAATTTAGAATGTTCGTGTAGCTCCTTTTTTACTTCACTTTTTACCAAGGTCAGTGTACTTTTTTCTTAATTATTACTAAATTGTCAACATCCATATTTTTGAAATAAGACAGCAGATAAAATGTATTTGACAAAATAAGCACTAACAACACTGTATAGTTTAAAAACATTAAAAAAAATTTATTAGAATTACATACACTTCTCATTCTATAAATAATTTCAAAAACAATACAATATAGTTCAGCACTATTGAAACTATCAGGATAATCATTGAACAATTCAGTAAACAGTTTTGAGGCAACAGGATATCAAATCTCATCTAAGCCATTTTGCCAAAAATTCACTACAAAATATTTAACAGACAATGCACAATGGATAATTACCACAAATTACCTCCTTCCAATGAACAATGCACACTGAACTTTGACCTGTGAAGAGAAAGAGAAACAAAGAACATAAGCCCTAAGACAGAAGCCCTATGTAAGTCTAACTGCGACACTCATCTCCTTCGCTAGAATGCCAAGACTGAAAACAGTTTCGATTGCCAACTAAACAAAATCTTCTACCTTGGCACTCGGGAGCCATGCATGCAATCTTTGTTTTATTATTATTTTTTGTAGCAAAGCCAGCAATTTCTTGATACTTGCTCCATCTGAGGAATGTGGGTGACGTAAAATGATGAAGAAGTGGTTGGAGCTATTGAAGGCTGAGATGGCAAAATTGAATCGACGGCAATGTTTGCAAGCTGGCGCGACAGATTTTCCCTAAAGTTTATCTGGCTGTAGCCTACTAAACTAAACCCATAACGTGATGCTGGATTGGAATTATGCCAGTCCTGAAACAAAATGAAACTATTAACGACGGCTATGTCCACAAAATGGAAGAAAAGTGTTTTCCACCACTTTTGAGTTTTCTGAAGCAGACTGTATGTGTTTAACATTTGATCAGATCTGTCAACACCTCCCATGTGTTTATTGTAGTCCTTTACTACAGCTGGTTGACGGACTACTTTTCTGTCCCACGTGGCACCATTCTTTACCATCCTAGAAACCTCTGATGAATCATTAGCATTGTGGAAATTAGAGAGGCATGTAACTGCTCGCGTGTCCTTCCACTGAACAACTAAGACATTTCCATCAATTCTACACAACCTCATATCACCACGGTTAGCTTGCCGCTCCCATTTCTTGACATCTTTGAAATCCACTGGGAATTTCTTACGAGTAATCCTACATGTCCCACAAGCATTGATTCCCCACTCCTTAAGTCGGACCATAACAGTTGGTGATGTATAGAAGTTGTCAAACCAAACTGTGTGACTTTGATTTTTAAATGGCTGCACAAGGTCTTCGATCACTTTTATAGCCAAATCAGTTATGCGCCCATCAAGACTGCCTGTGTATACATCAAAGTCTAAGATATATCCCGAATCTGAAGTTGCAATGACCTACAATTTGAAACCCCTGATCGACCTTTTGATTTTACCATTCTCTCGTCTATGCTCAGATTTTCATCAGCCTGGAAAAGCTGCTGACACTTGGTTTTGAGGTGGTCCATCAGGTAACGCAACTTCCTAAGACGATCAAGATTATTTTCTGTGGCAGGATCGACAACATGGAGGGCTGCCATCAATTCCTTGAAACGGTCACGGGACATGAATAACTTGGCCCATGAACCCTGAAGAGATCTGGTTCCCTAATATCTGTGAATGCTGTGGAGGGACATGAAACCCATGTAAATGAGGAGCCCAAGAAACCGGTAGAATTCATCTGGGGTCACTTCTTCCCATGCCCCATGATGGTTCGCATAAGACAGCCTATTCAGTACAAGCTCCCACCCCTTAGAGTTTGTACACTGGCAAATCTCAGCAACAATGGTGTACGTGAAAAACAACTTGAAGAAGTCTATTTCACGCAAGGTACTTGTGGCTGACCGTACAGCCCTATGCACACTTCCCAGATCTATGCCTACTGGACGAGAGGAATTAAATGATATGGGCTCTGGTGCTTCTGTGTCTACATCAGCATAGGAAGGAAAGGATACAGAGTCAGGGAAGCGTTTCCGCTTCCTACCTGACATGGGACAAGAAAGACTAACCAAACTCATAAAAGAAAACAAACATTAGTAAAAATCATGATCCGAGTTTGTACTCTTTTGTTGATTTTAACTTTTGTTGGCAGCCCTGATTGTGTGTGTGGGTGCAAATGCTGACATTTATTGTCAGCATATATGTACACACACACATTTACAAATACACACACTTGGAATACATGTATTTACCGATAGGAGGTTGTTGGTTGATCCCTCTGCTCATCTTGCTCTTTTTCATCATCTTCTTCCCCTTCATCCAGGAGCTCCATGTCTATGAAGTCCTCTTCTTCAATGGTCATGCCTTCATGATATTCATCGCTGTCATTTTCAGCAATAAGCCTAAGCTCATCAGGGCCTAGCCGCCGTCTCCTCTTCAGAGACTCCAGAAGGCGTGCATATTGAGCCTTGTCTCCATCCATCTCAGAATAATAAAAAAAAGAGATTACAATGAATAAAGGTGGTGACAGTGATGTTATTTTAAAAATAATTACATATATGTAGAATTCAATCACAAATACTCTATATGTTTTTGTCAGAGAAGCTAATGTCCACAGGCTCATGTTTTGAAGTAAACTCAAGTACACTGAACCAATACATATGACAAAAGTTTCTCAAATCTGGCACATGGTTTACACATAAAACAATAATTATCTGAGAAGAGCAATAATTACAAGACAAAACTTGATGCTATGGTTATATTTAAAAATGTTGTAAAGTCACAGACTGAAATGTTATGCACCTGTATGCTTTCAAAAAAAGCTTTCAAAAAAAGTTTGATACCATATTTTAGTCCCTTTCAAATATCTCTTGCAATACATTAGAAAATTAGGCAAGTCTGACAGAAATATTTTATAGATAAAACTACATTTCACTGATACAAGTAAGAATTACCACAGAAAAAAATATATTATGGAAAAAAAAAGTTACAAATTGCACAGACTGACATGTTATCTACCTATATGCACCTATATGGTAGCATAGCATACTTTAGTCTCTTTCAAATAAATGCAGCAATTTTTTAGAAAATGATGCAAATTTCACAGAAATATTTTATAGATAAAATAATATTTCTCTGTTATAAGTACAAATTACCACAGATAAAATATACCATGGAAATAAAGGTTATAAATTGCCCAGACTGACATGTTATCCACCTTTATGCTTTCTGCCTCAGCTAACTTACTTTAGCCAGTCATGCTAAATGCATGTAATGCAAAATGTAATGCTATTATGAGCAAAGCTAAGGTGATTTCTAAGCAGACTTTAGACAGTATTGAAGTAAAACAAGTAAGCTATAACTGATTTCAAGATTACATGCATAAAATCTAACTTTGGACTTAGTCGAGCACCCTGTTCAAACCACATGGCTGCAGGGTGCACTACTATTCCCTTATTTGTGTAAAACTGCTGCATACTTTACAAACTACTAAACAAACGAGACTAAAAAGGCATCTGATAAACTCTCCACACGTATTTATTTCCATCTAGATGGACATAAAAAACCTTACAATCGATTCAGAAAGGAGAGTTGTGGAGCTGACTGACTAAACTTAGAACGCAGCTCCCAAAAACACCTCAGCTTTTCCAAAGCGTAAAGCACTAATAATATTACAATTTTACCATTAAAGCCAAGTTTTCTGAGTAGAAATGAAAAGTAATAACACTAATAAACAGTTTTAAAATAGATCTCACCTCATTTCACTGACAGAATTTCTCTTTCTGTGTTGTTATCCAGCCGACTGTCTCAGCTGTGTCCGTGTGAGGGCGGGGCGAATGAAAAAAAAATATATATCCTCCTTCTTATTAAATATGCAAACCAGCCACGACACAAACCGCTTGACCAATGATATTGCCTTTTAGCCTGGGTTGTCAGCTACCTGGGGCAGTTTTCAGATTTACAATCAGTGATTGGACGGCGGAGATATAAGGCTTTAAGCCATCGAATTTATTGTTTCAAAATTTGAATGGGCTGGCTTTAAAGGGTTAATCTCAGAATTTCATATAGTTAATCGCGATTAATCGCATTTTTTTTTAAAAAGGAGGTGGTTTTAATGTTATGGCTGATTGGTGTACATACACTAACATACACAAAAACTCATTCACAATCAACACAGTCTTGTTCCCTGGGTTCTGACAACTCATACTAGTGACTATATTACTTGCATCCTTGCACAATATTGCATTGTTTTTGCACCTTATTCTCACCTTATTCTACCTGCTGCTATATAAACCCTACGCTGCTAACTGGATATCAGAATACGTTTTTATTAGGGCTGTCGAAGTTAACGCGATAATAATAACGCGTTCCAGGGTTGCCAGATTGTTGGAATTTTGTTGGAAAACAATTTAATAGCATTTAAATAACACTTCTGTTTAAAAGAAAATATTCAGTTTTAAGAAGCACCAGCATTGTAGAAGGCTATTAAAAGTAAAGTCAATTTTCAATGCTGATTTGGCTTAATAGTGTTGGTCAGTCTGCATCATATTCTTGAAATGATAAAGTATTGCAAAGGAATATCTTTGAAATTCTTCCTCATAATGTTAAGGTTGCTATATTTTGGTTTTTCACTTGTCAGGGAAAATTAAGAGAGAAAAAAGCTGACTATTATGATGCGTGTGATATATATCATTTACGTGATCTGTGTATCACGATACCACTGTGTGTTGTACGTCACTGAGCTGATATGTGTATCAGGTGACCAGCGGGTAACGGCATGTTATGTTTAAGTGTGATGCTCCAAGTTGTGTATTAAGCAATAAAGACAACACGTTCTCCACATAACTAGTGTCATTCGTATTTCGTGGTTAAGTACAAAACATAACAATGCGGGTCTTCATGATGTAATTCTACATGGCACTCACTGCCTGTATAGGTAAATTTTTCCTGTATAGAATTTGCGTTAACGGCACTTTTTTTTTAATTACTGCGTTAAATTGAGATCGTGTTAATGCGTTATTATCGTGTTAACTTCGACAGCCCTAATTAAAACTAATGTGTTTTTAAAAATATTCGGGGCTACGCAGACACCGTACTTCATTACGTCTATACTTCATGTTTCCATCTCGAAATTTCCGAAACATTATCAGTAGGTCTCTTGCTTTTGTCAGAATCGATGGTTAAAAACGAGTGCTTCCAATAAGACTATTATATCGTGGCTGAAGGTAGCAGATGCCAGGAGCAGTGAGCCCAACCCTGGTAAATCACACACACCTGTTGAGCAGGAGGAAGATAATTCACTGCCTGTCTTTGCAACATCCAGTGCTAATTTAGACACAGACAGCACTGCTGGTGTTAGCAAACGCCGAAAAAGTGCTACAAGACGGTACGACGCAAGTTATTTAAGTTTGGGATTCACATTTAGTGGAACGGAGGAAGAACCAAGACCACAATGTGTTGTGTGCTGTGAAATTCTCTGCAATGAGAGCATGAAACCAGCACATCTAAGAAGACATTTGAGCACTAAACATGCACATTTGAAAGATAAATCATTGGATTTTTTTCAAAGAAAACTTAAAGATCTGAAGCAGCCCAAATCCACAATATGGAATACTGCCACTCCAGTTTCTAAAGCCCAAGAAGCATCCTACTATGCCAGCTTGCGGATTGCAAAAGCGGGTAAGCCCCACACAATTGGTGAGGAACTTTGTTTACCATTGGCAAAAGAGATGACCCGTATTATGCGCGAAGAAAACGCTGCTAAATTTGAAATGGTGCCCCTTTCAAATGACACAGTCACTTCAAATGACAAAGGCTTTGATGTATCTAGAAGTTACACACAAAATATTTTATTCAGATATCCCTTTTCATAATCTCACATATGGGTTATTGTGGAGAATGCATTATTTTGTAGAAGCAGGCTGTGTTGGAATATTCCCACACTTCTGGGATGCCTCTCATGAGACCTCTACATTTCATAAGGAGGCCGGGGTGTATTCGGTTGCAATCCCACATCTGGGATCCATTTTAAATGCATACATTTCTGTTATTCTATAGAAAATATATTAATCACACAGAGGCCCAAACTGTCAGTAGGAGTGTTGGAACCTCTGCTGAGTTGTAAGAAAATGACCCACCCTATGTCTTTGTCTGAATATTCAAGTATTTAAGGAGAAGCAAATGTCATCGAAGTCAGAGAGAGAATATTCGGCTACAAGCTCTCTCTCCGGACAAAGCTGTTCGATCGATGCGGTTTTATTCTGTAATAAACTTCTTAATTACAAATAAGACGTGTCAACGGAGTCGTCATTTCATCATCGGCACGTCATCGCTATGTTAAGACACTTCAGATGGCGTCACGAACAGGATTCTGATGTGGCTGCTACCCTACTGATGACATAACGACATCAGGTGAGCGTTCTATTTTGTGACATTGGGCGCGAGCCTGTGTGTTGTAATCTGTGGTGTTTGGCTGCACTGAGACGATCAGTCTGTGTGCTGTGAGGTGTGGACGGTGGAATGATGCTCCGTCTAAATTTGAGGTTTATTGCGTAGTAAACTTTGCAATAAAGGGGGGTTTAAGTTTAAGTAGAAGTAAGAGAAGAAAAAAAGTGTGTGGATAGCCTTAATTAGTAACGGTTACAGTGTGTTAATACGCCATGCGAGATTATGGAGTTTTGGGCCCAATAGACTTTATAGCGGTAAGACGTGGATATTAACCATTGCGTGAAAATTGGCTAGATATAGTTGTGAAAATAAGAAGAGAACAATGAAGCTCTGAGCACGGGGACATAGGACTAAGAATAAGAGATGAAGTTAAGGATTAAGAGACATTGTGGTAAAAAGGAACAAGAGAAGAAATAGAGAAATAGAGAACTGGTAATAAAGGGAAAGAAAGAGGATTTAAAATGAGTAAAGGAGAGTAAATGAGTGTAAGGAAGAAGCATGCGTTAAGGAAAATATGAATTAGTCGACTTTGGAGCATTATAGGTTCTTTAGGGGTGTGTGAGAGCCAGTGAGACACAGAGAGTGTGTGTGTGTCTGTGTGTGTGTGCAGGAGAGAGCTCCCATGAGAGAAGCCCCCCTTACATGAGCGAAATACACAGAGTTATGTGTGTGTGTTAGTGGGAATAATTATCTTTATGTCTGTGTTTAGTATGTACAGTTGAGCAGGTCTTAAGTGCATATGTGTTTGTGGCGCCTGTTTGTGTGTAATTGTTGCATATGCATAAAGGTGAAAAGTTATTTTGTCTTTTAATTAAAAAACACATGAGCCCTTGAAGAAGATTTATTTTATTAATTAATAAGTAATTTTAATGAGATTCTTCAAGAGGACAGTTAATGCAAATTAATTAATAATAATTAATGAGCTTTCTTGGGAGGTTAAATAAGTTAAATAACTAATGAGCCTCAGAAATGAGAGGACATTGTGTAGTTAAAATACATAAACTCCCAAAGAGAGACATAGTGTTTTTAAGAATGGAGAGATATTATTAGAGTGGAAACTAGATGTTTTACTGATGAAGTATAGTGTGAAATTATGGTTTAGTGTTTAAATGTGGACAACATTAATTGTAGATGAGGTGTTGTTCGGTAGAGGTGTATAAGTCTTGTTGAATTATTATTGTAATTATTATGTGTTATAAGAGCTTATGAATTCCTGTCTTTCTTATCCTGTGTGTGGGTGAGAAGGAGTAGAAATGGTGGGGGCTAAATTGCTTCCTCCCTGTGTGTGGAGTAGAAACGGTGGGGGCCTGCTGCCCAGTTAGAGGGCTGCATAGGCTGACGTCAGAGGTGCGGCTTTTGTGTGTGTGAGAAGAGAGACGGTACCACATGGTTAAGAATAAGGAAATCAAGTGGTATGGAGAGCTGTCAATCATAGTGATTGGAGGGAGTCGTCTAGTGTGAGGTTGTGTGTAATATGAGTAATGATGGAAACCAGATGGTGCTAAGTGTGGTAAAGAGAGGTTTTTGTTACAATCAAGAGGAAGTAGAGAAAATGAAATGCATGTAATTGAGACTTGTAGTTCAAGGAGTAAAATTAATTGTAAAAGAGTTTAAGATGACCTAATTAATCAGGGGTTAATTTAAGGAGGGAAAAAGGTGTGTAACTGCAATGCTTAGCTGTTGTGTGTGTAAAAGATAACCCGAATGCAAATGCTTGAGTGTGTAAAAGTTTATTGAAGTGAAGGAAAAAACCTGAGCAAAGTTGTGAATTAATAGAGTGCTGTTTTATAAAAGACTTTATAAAATTTGCCCTGTTTTCCGATTCTTGTGTGTTCATATGAGACGACTACAAAGTGGGTTTCTGTGAGCAGAGGAGAAGGAGGGGTGATTCTCCCCTTGTGTGTGCAGCGCGGAGTGGAGGTGCTGTTGTACAATAAGGACTGAAGTGTGATGACATCATACATCTAATCAGGCCAGTGTTCCTGTTTATTTGTTCACAAACTCTGTTATCCAATACCTGCATTCTAAGTGTATTTTTATGATTATTATTATTAGTACAAATTTGGTCTGATTTTACAATATAGGCTATTTTTAATTTACATCTATTTGTGTATACAAGAGTATGTGTATTTGTTTACACTAAATGATATAGTTTTAGAGAGAAAAGACTTGGCAACAGACTGATCGTTCATAGGAATATACTAAATTTGATTGCTAATGTGAGTTTTATTGTCTATGCATGATTTCTGATCTGAGCTGTGTTGGGGTTTGATATTGAGACTATTTGTTGGTTTGAGGTGAATGAATATGCGAATTGGTGAGAAATAGGTGATTGTTTGTTGCAAATAGGAATATATTTGATGATAGTTGGTCCCTTGTGGGAGTGTGTGAGTTTGAGTTTCATATGGGACAGGACTTTCTTTTATTTGGGGGATTAATTGAGTGAGATTTTGCTTACAATTTGATAGATTCTTTGGGTGTTTGGTTATTATAATAGGGGATACTTAGTGTTGTGTGGATGGTTGTCACCTTTGGAGTTGGCAAATTCAGTTTATGTTTTACTGACTGTGTCAAATCAGTTGCTTAGGAAAATAAAGGAGTGGTAATTGAAATAGTTTTAAGTAGTTATAGTGATTAGTCTCATTTTTGCGATAGGGGTATATAAGTAAGTCATTACAATGTCGGAGAAGGACGTTAAAATTGCGAAGGTTATTACTCCTGTTGATGTGATACAGAAGAATAATTCTTTAGTTAAAGGCATCCCAAAGATGATGGAGAAGTGGAATAAGCGTTGGCCTGAGATTAACCAACCTTGGCCATTAGAGGGAACGTTTAATCCAGATGTAATTAATACAATGCAGGTGCTTGTGTCTACATATAAAGCTGATCAAAAGAAGGGTAAAAAAGGCGAAAAACGTAAAGAAAAAAGACAAGAGGAGCTTGGCATTCTCCAGTTGTTTGAGAATGAAGGGCAGAAGCGGATGAGAGCTGCAAAAGAGAAGAGAGATAGAGGTGCAGAAGAAATAGAAAAAAGCACAAAAGAAATAGAAAAACGAATGGCGGAAATCAATGTGCCTTTTTCACATGTGGACTCAGTGAAAAAAACCCCTCCCTATCAGAAGAATGTGAAATTTGAGGAGGTTTATCCCCAGCTCCCAGTGATCAGTCAGGAGGGCAATTATCAAATCAGAAATGAGGATGATCGAATAATAGAAATGGGACAAGCGGAAACAACCATAAAGATGTACCCAAGTTCTAAAAGTAAGAAGAAGACAACATCTTTGAAAACTAAGGGTGAGCTGAGGATCAGGCGGATGGAATTTGAAGATGATGAAGATCGAAGTGATCTGGAGGAGGTCATGGGAGGATATGACCCTGCAGTCAGGAAGATATTGGCTAAAGCGGAAAAGAGAGGAGATAAAACAAGGAGGAGAGAAGACTCAGGAGATGAAAGCTCTAAGGAGAGTGAAAATGGAGGTAGCGATAGTGATTCAGATGGTCCTATGTATTCAAGAGGGTTTTTTCCTGCAACATCCAGCACTAGAATTGAGGACAAACAGAAGGCTTTAAGAAAGGTGGGAAAAAGTATAGATCAATGTCTTTCACGCTTGGAAGAATCTACTAGTCCGGAAGGCCGGAAAGAGCTGGAGGAGCAATTAAGGGAATTGCAGATACAGAAGAAAAAATTGCAGAAAGAAGACTCCAAACAAGTGGACAGAAAGTATGTGTTGCGTTCAAGAAAAGGGAAGTCACTGGAGAAGATGTGTCCAGTGGTCATCCGAGGACAGAGTTTGGAGTAAAAGCCTTGGCAGAATACAGATATGTCAGATATACTTGAGAAGTTGCCTACTCTTCAGGATGGAGCCCATCCTTGGATTTCAAAGCTGGAAGAGATTATGGTGGGGACACAATCGACTATAGGAGATATTAAGAGACTTTTAGCTAATCTCCTTGGGGTTCCAGCCATGGAGGAGCTTCTACAGAAAGCAGGGCTTAATCGATATGTGGGGACTGCTGTGAATGACCCGGAGCTGTTTTCTGCGAATAGAGGTCGAGTGTGGAGAGCGCTAAGAGATACGTTTCCGACAAATGTGCATCCAGATAATATTCTCATTGAGCCATTGGGCCAGGGAGAAAACCCGAGGGCATATGTCTCGAGAGCCCATCAAGTGTGGAGAAATGTCACAGGAAATGATCCGGACTTGAATCGAATGGAGCAGTCAATTTTGAGAGCTAAAATACAGAAGGGGCTGCCTTTGCCGGTGAGGAGTAAGCTAGCAGAGGTGGTTGGTCTTGGAAGCATGGAAAAGGGTGTCTATGCAGATCATATAGCCCACCAGGTGGAGCTGTATAGGAAGAAGGAGCATGATCAAAAAGAGCAGGACCAAGAAACCCTCAGAAAACTTAACCAAATACAATTGGTGGATAATAAGAAGAAGGAGAAGAAGCAGGCTGTGGTTATACAGAGTCAGTCTCAGCAAAATCCACCATTGCCACAAGTACAGCCGAGCCAGGCTCAGCCTCAACCATCTCAGTCATCATCAGTGGTTCCAGTTGTTTCTTACCCACAGCCATTGTTTGGTCAAGTGCAGACCTGGAGAGGAAGAGGTCGTGGAAACCTAGGAAGAGGAGGAAGATTTAATCCGTATTTTCAACAGTCTTCGGAAGTGTGCTTTAATTGTGGACAGTTTGGTCACTTTGCCAGGGAGTGCAACAGGCCAGGAGGAAATTTCAGAGGAGGAATTTTCAGAGGAAGAAATTTCCGAAGAGGAGGATTTAGGGGCCAGCCGAGGACTTTTGAGGGACCTGTGAACCCTCACAGGGGCCCGGAGCAAGGATTCTAGAGGTGCCCAGAGGACCCAAAAGGGAGGTGTCAGCTGGTAGCATCAGGGTCGGAGAAAGATCCAACAATAGAGGTGAAAGTAAATAATAGACCTTTGGAAATGATGGCGGATAGTGGAGCGGCTTTCACCTGTATTCGACCTGAAGATGCTATACATCTCCCTATGTCTAATCAATGGATTAGGACAATTGGGTTTGAGGGAATAAAACAGCTGATACCTCTCATGAAACCGATTGAGCTTTGTTATAAAAATCTGAAGACTACAATACCTATATTGGTATGAGAACATACACCTATTGCACTTTTGGGAAGAGATGCTTTGTGTAGATTGAACTGTACGATAAAGTGTACACCTGACGGCTGTCTGGTGGAGGTGCCAAATGATGTGGTGCACCAATTGTTGATGTCAGTGGAGACTGAGGTCTCTTCAGTATTCTGGATTGGAAATCTTAGTGCAGACTTTTTGGAGCCCGCCAAGTTGTGCGAGAAGTTTATTGTAGCAAACATGCCTGATGCGAAGCTCCCGGAGTATCCATATCACTGTACGCTTAAGTATTTCAAGGATGCTGCCCAATCGAATTCAGAGGAATGGTTGAAATGTCAACCGAAGCAAGTTCAACTTCGTTCGTGCTGCATAGTTTTGGGACCACAAGGGGCAGCTATGAAGATAGATAGAGATGTTTATGTGTCCAAGGAGTTTGATATTGAAAAAAGTGTCCCACATGTGACTTTGTTGGTGTCTGAAGATTATGAGCAGAAGCATATAGGAGAAATGATGGTGCAAGCAGAGGAAGCTGTTTTTCTACCGATGAAGGAGAATCTTGCCATCTGGAGGAGCGAGGACCAGCGATTTATTAAGATTATGATTTCTGCTCAAGGGCAGGGACAGCCACAAACTGTGCGGATGACGCATGAGTCCATTTGCAGTGCTAAGATGGATGGACACTCTATGAGAGAAGAGATGCTGCAACAAGTTCCAGAATGTTTATGGTCTCAGCATAGTGCTGATATTGGACTGGTGAAGTCAGCTCAACCAGTGAAAGTTGAACTACGACCAGGAGTTAAACTTCCTTGGAGGAACCAGTATCCATTGAAAGAAGAGGCAATTCGGGGGATTGGACCACAAATTGAAGGACTTTTGAAAGCAGATGTTTTGAAGATAACACAAAATCCTCAGAGTAATACGCCTTTGTTGCCTGTGAAGAAGCCAGACGATTCTTATCGCCTGGTACATGATTTAAGAGCAGTGAATGAAGTAGTGGCTGATTTTCCAGCAGAAGTGCCGGATCCGCATACTCTGTTAGCTCAAATGCCTCCAGATGCGACACATTTTACAGTGATAGATTTATGTGGTGCGTTTTTTAGTGTTCCACTTGGTATAGAAAGTTGGGGTTTATTTGGATTCACATACAGAGGTCAGTTCTATGAGTATAAGAGGTTGCCGCAAGGATTTAAACATAGTCCTCATATTTTTAATAAAGTATTGAAGGATGATTTGGCAGGAATAGATCAGATGCTAAAAAGCACGGTTATTCAGTATGTGGATGACATTATTATTTGTTCACTAGATGAGCAAATATGTCACAAGGACTCAGTTAGGTTGTTACAGATACTGGCAGAGAAGGGGCATAAGGTCTCTCTGAAAAAGCTGCAGTATTGTCAGGAGAGAGTGGTTTATTTGGGACAAACAATAACACAGGGACATAGAAGTATTGCTGATAGTCAGGTGGAAGCTATTCGCAAGGCTCCAAAGCCTAGAACGGTTAGAGAAATGATGACATTTCTTGGTATTGCTGGCTATTCTTCAGCATGGGTAGAGGATTATGCTAGTTTAACGGGGCCTTTGAGAGCTATGATTAAAGATACAGCGAATGCTCAATTGCATTGTAATCTTTCTTGGACACAGGATGGCCTTTTGGCTTTTGAGACGATCAAACGAAGGTTACAGGAGGCTCCAGCGCTAGCGCTTCCAGAATACTCTAGGAATTTTCTGTTGTATGTGTCTACTTCTATTGGGGGTAAATATGCATGTGCAGTTCTTTGTCAGCCAACAGGAACAGGAACAAGCCCTCAACCTGTTTCTTATTATTCTACTGCATATTCAGAAGTAGAATTGGGGTTACCCCTGTGCTACAGAGCAATGGTGGGAGTTTCTTTAATGTATGATAAAGCATCATCTGTTACGATGGGATATCCGGTAACAATTCTTACCCATCATAGCCTTAGAAATCTTTTGAACTATGGCAAGTATACCTTGACTATGCCTAGGCTTAGGGACTATCATAGACTCTTAGAGCAGGAAGATGTCACTTTAGCGAGGTGTGTTACAGTGAACCCAGCTGAGACTTTGCCAACTCCTGAGGATGGTGAACCGCATGATTGTGTTCAGGAAGCAGAGAGGTATATGAAACTTAGGTCAGATTTGCAAGCTCTCCCACTGCATGAAGCAGATGTAGAATATTGGACTGATGGATCTTGTTATCGTGTGGGAGATAAGTTGAGTGCTGGTTATGCAGTAGTGAAAGCCCAAGGAGCTGGATTTGTTATTGAGAAGGCTGAAGTAGTACCGCAGCCTGCATCTGCGCAGCTTGCTGAACTTGTGGGGCTAACTGAAGCATGTTTGTTGGCAGAAGGTAAGCGAGTGACAATATATACTGATTCCGCCTATGCGCACAATGTGTGTCACTTGTTTGGATCAGTGTGGAAAAACAGAGGGTTTAAGAAAACTGATGGTTCTCCAATACAGCATCATGCTCAAATAATGAAACTGTTGCATGCTATGATGAAGCCCAAGGAAATAGCAATAGCTAAATGTGCAGCACATAAAAAGGATATGTCAAGGGTCACACAAGGAAATAAAGCAGCTGATGAAGCTGCAAAGGCAGTTACAGGAGCAGACAAAGTGGGTGAAGTGTTTCTGGTTACGCATGAAGTGAATTTGGAAGAGAAAATTACACTTAAGGATGTGATTTTACTTCAGGAAGCTGTTCCTGAAGTGGATAAACAGTTGTGGCTAGACCGAGGTGCCACCAAGGATTCTACTGGTCTTTGGAGAAATCATGAGGGATTAATAGTAGCACCTCCAGACCTGTTAGGTCTAATGATTCAGGAAGCACATGGGTTGGCTCATGTTGCAAGGGGGGAAGTTAAACGTAAGATTACAAAGGAGTATGGTTTTTGGGCACCATGTCTGCTTGAGCAGATTGATTATGTTATAGGTAGATGTACTATCTGTCTGAAAAATAATGTTCGAAGGGGAGTGATGGTTCCTCCTGGTTATATTCCAACTCCGAGAGGTCCTATGCGTGAGTTGGTTGTGGACTTTGTGGATATGATAAAGCCAGTTGGAGGAAAGAGGTATATGTTGGTTGTTGTGGATAGATTTTCACGATGGCCTGAGGCTTGTCCAACCAAGCGGAAGGATGCTCAGTCTGTTGCTAAGTTTTTGTGTAGAGAGGTCATAAGCAGGTGGGGACTTCCAGATCGGATATCCTCAGATAATGGGAAAGAGTTTGTGGATAAAACAGTGAAATTGATTTTGCAAAAACTGGGAATTAAACAGCGTCTTGGTGCGGTCTATCATCCGCAAAGTCAAGGGATTTGTGAAAAGATGAATGGTGTTTTGAAAAATCGCATTGTGAAAATTTGCCAGCATACGGGGTTGAATTGGATAGCAGCACTTCCATTGGCGTTAATGGTGTGTCGCTCGAGTGAGCTGCGTGAGTTACATATGACACCTCATGAATTGGTTACAGGTAGATTGATGCCGATGCCTTGTTTGCGTACAAGTGGAAAGGGTCCAAGCTTAGCCCTTTTAGAGGATGAAATGAGAGCATATGTTGCGTATATGGCTAATCTGCATAAAAGAATATCCGCGTACGTTTCTGACAGGCAAAAGAAAGAGGAGGTGCAGGAGAGACTGGACGAACAAAGGAAGTGTTCAGTGCAACCTGGAGACAAGGTGTTTGTGAAGGTATTTAGAAGAAAGTGGTATAACGAACGCCGTGAAGGACCGTTTGAAGTTGTTCGCAGTACGGGAACTGCGGTTCAGGTTAAGGGGTCTCCAACGTGGTACCATTTGTCGCATTGTGTTAAAGCGCCAAGTGAAGAGAGACTAGAGTCACAAAGTCAGGAAGTTGAAGGTTCAAGAAAGTTGGAAGAAAATGTTGTGGAAGATAATGTGGAAGATAATGTGGAAGATGTTGATGGGAGTGTGCATGTGTCTGATAATGTCAGAAATGACTCTGCAGTTAGTGAGCAGGAAAGGAGATTTGGAGACGTTGATCTTCAATATGTCCCAGGAACAGCAGAGCCTGTTCCTGAGGAGTGTGAAGCGCCAGAGGTTACAAAGGGAAGTGATTTTGATGCAGGAGAATGCAGAGACACAGGTAAACAAAGGAGTCCAAGACCAGCGAGGAAAAGGGTTAGACCAAAGCGTTATGACGACTAGAGTGGTAGGAACTTCAGAGAAGTGTAATCTTTCAGCACTGGATGATTCTGAAAGTATGAGTGTGTTATGTTTAACTACGGTAGCGCCTCAGATGGTGACAATGGTGTCAACTCTTAAGAAGAAGGTAGTTAGAGCCAAGTTAGGAGGAGCAGTTTATCTTCCCTGTA
This sequence comes from Trichomycterus rosablanca, assembly GCF_030014385.1. Taxonomy (NCBI): domain Eukaryota; kingdom Metazoa; phylum Chordata; class Actinopteri; order Siluriformes; family Trichomycteridae; genus Trichomycterus; species Trichomycterus rosablanca. Next base: position 17,906,279 of record NC_085991.1, on the reverse strand, counting down.
AATGCTCGAGGTTTAATGTTGGTGGTAGTAATCCTCCTGTGTGGAGGAATAGTCGTGATGAAGAGTTGTTAATGGGATCTGAGGTTGATACTGTGCCTCTTGATCAGAGGAAATATCTTTTGCTGAATGACGTAAGGTGGTTGACAGTCAGTGATGATTGTACACTTTTTGTGAGAAATATTACTAGAGAAGACGTAGGGGAATATACATGTACTTATTATGAGCCGGAGTTTAAATTCATTCCCTTGGTAAATAGTTGGAGAGGAGGTTATATAACTCGTAAAGTGGTGGTTATGATAGTAGATTTGAGTCCTGTGGAGATATTTACGGTTGCTAAGAGAATTGAGGAGCAAGCTACTACAGCGACTACTCTAGGGGTAAATAGAACACAGATGAGGAGTATTACTTTAGTTCCGGAAACAACTAAGAGTGTTAAAACATCAGTGGAGATTGCTACTGTAGCTATGACTTTGAAGAGAATAGAAGCTACTACAGTGATGGTGAAAGCGTCTACTTTTATCACTTCTGGAAATACTACAAGTAAGGTTGATACAAGGGCAACCTTTGTTAATAATACGGTGACAACGATGTTGCCTAGGAATTTTGTAAAGGTGACTCAAACACCTGACATGACGACTTTGAACTTTAAGGAAGTGGTAAATATAACTCAGAAGCCTATGTTGAAGCTAGAGCTTAGTGTAAATAGTAGTAGTAAGATATCTAAATCTGGGAAGCAGATGGAAGAAGAAAAGGGTGTAGATTCATCTGTGACAACTCAGAGGACTGTTTTAGATGCTAAAGATCAGTTCTTAGATTTTGACTGGACATCAGAAGAAATGACTGACCAGTACCGTTCATTACAGAAGAGAGAAACTAAGTGGAAGGCATTTGGATTCGATTCGTCAGTGTTACAAATCTCAGACCCATGGGCAAGTAGGAATTTGTGGTTTCAGCAGTTAACTCATTCGGTAAGATCAGTTAGAAGACTGAATGGTCCATGTATAGTGAAAGTTCCAACACCAGGCACATGGCCTTCAATTTTGGAAACGGAACCAGAGCCGTTGCTTTCTATATGTCAATACTATGTGCTATCATGGTTATTATTTCAGCAGCAATCAGGAGGAGATAGATTGATGGCTTTGTCGGTGCATTTGTTTAGACCTAAGAATAATTGTTCTTGGTTGAGAGATTTACAATATGTGAATTTACTTGATCAGCATGAAAATGTATTGACAGCAGTTCCTGATGCAATAGAGGTAAGATCTGTTGGAGCTAAAGATTGTTTTTGTTCAAATGAAACTAGTAAAGGAACTAGAATGTTTATGGGAATATCAGATTGTGACAATTATATAATGGATTTGGGTGAGCGTAAGCAGAAGGCTAAGAGTGATTTATTTAAGGTGACTTTTTATATGCCACACCGTAAACAAAGCAGAACTTTGATGGTGAGGAATCAGATTTTGCCTGGAAATGTGACTATAGGAAATTTTAAAGATATTTGGTGGGTTTGTGGTGATAAAGCTTATATATTTCTGCCATATGGATGGATAGGATGTTGTTATATGGCAACATTGAAGCTGCCATATGAGGTTTTTACTGTTCAGAGAGGTGAAAGACCGGATGAGAGCCAATCTGAGGCTGTTTCTGGAAGTAGAAAGAAAAGGGACATGGCACAATTTCATAATCTAGAGGCCTATTATTGGAGAATAAGTATAGGAGAAAAGTGGGGTATAGGCTTATTTCCATGGTATGGTGTGACATTTTTAGCAGATCACATTGATAATATTACCTACACCCTACAGGGTTTTGCGAATGAGACTGTGAGAGGGTTTGAATACTTATCAAATACTCAGGGGGGAGACCACTTTCTGGGGGATTGATTAGTCGAGGACCCTGATGTGCTGAAGGGGTTCATACAGCTCACATGAGGACAATAAGAATGGACTGAAAGACTCTGAACAAGGACTCTGTGATGAATGTCAAGATTCAATACATCATCAAGACTACATGGAGTCACATGGAGAGTCAGCGCTGCTGAGGAGCTGCAGTGTGATACATTCTTATGTCTTTCTTATGTTATTCTATGCTAGTAGATGTGTGCTGTTGTAATTGTAGTCTGGTATTATGAGTGACTGTATGAGTACTTAATATGATATTATGTTGTTTTTGGGGGTATTAGTCATTTGGTGAATGATTGAGTCATATTATTCAATTATTCAATAATTGCTGTTATGAGGTAGGTACATTGGGGACCTCAGAGTTTTTTGTTCGTTTCTCGATGGTTAGGGACAGATTGACGATAGGTAGGAAACAGGTCCTTATTGACGGTCCGATGGGTTGACCAGCCGGAATTTGGACATTATTGATTTTCTTTTCTGAGGTTTTCAAATGTATTTGCTAAAGTCATAATCCTATCAAATATAATAGTCCCACTTGTAATTTGGGGTAAAGTTGGATGTGATCCTTTCAAATATAATAGTTCCTCCTTTAGATTCTGGGGAAAATTGGACTGGAGTACAATATGTGGCCGCCTGGGCAGAGGGGTCGCGAGTGAGTTTTTTCCTGTCTAGATTGATTGATTGATTGATGGACGTTTCAGAAGGTCGACACTGCCTGATAGGTTTTTCGCTCCCGCACTCCATAAAAGTTGCTAAGTGATATATTTAAGTTGAGGAAACTATATGTAGGAGGAACAGGTATTATGTTACAACTGTAGCCATTGTTAATTATGTTGTTCGTTTGATTTTTGAGACTAATTAGTCCCAAAGGGGGGAATATGATGTATCTAGAAGTTACACACAAAATATTTTATTCAGATATCCCTTTTCATAATCTCACATATGGGTTATTGTGGAGAATGCATTATTTTGTAGAAGCAGGCTGTGTTGGAATATTCCCACACTTCTGGGATGCCTCTCATGAGACCTCTACATTCCATAAGGAGGCCGGGGTGTATTCGGTTGCAATCCCACATCTGGGATCCATTTTAAATGCATACATTTCTGTTATTCTATAGAAAATATATTAATCACACAGAGGCCCTAACTGTCAGTAGGAGTGTGGGAACCTCTGCTGAGTTGTAAGAAAATGACCCACCCTATGTTTTTGTCTGAATATTCAAGTATTTAAGGAGAAGCAAATGTCATCGAAGTCAGAGAGAGAATATTCGGCTACAAGCTCTCTCTCCGGACAAAGCTGTTCGATCGATGCGGTTTTATTCTGTAATAAACTTCTTAATTACAAATAAGACGTGTCAACGGAGTCATCATTTCATCATCGGCACGTCATCGCTATGTTAAGACACTTCAGCTTCTTAGCTCTCACTGCAATGAGGACCAAGTACTGGAACAAAATGAATGTTGAGCCAGATCTGCGTTTGATCTTGTTCCTGACATCACAAGGCTGTGCTCCGCTAAACAGGTGCACCCCTCTCACTGAAATGGTAAGTGGTAACTGCATATATACACACACACACCGAATTAATGTGTGCCATATGTGGTTCTGTGATGAGAAACATAGGTGGTAGGTTTTGGTTTGATAATGGGTGGTACTTGGTCTAAAAAGTTTGAGAACCACTGCTTTAGAGCAAGCACATGAAGATGTGAAAAGGTTAGATTTGGACAGGAATAAACTCCCAATGGAAAGAGCATTTGGATTGTTATGGTGTGTTGACAGTGACACGTTTAAATTCAACATCACTGTTAAAAACAGACCCTACACCAGAAGAAACATTCTATCAATTGTAAGTTCCATATACGATCCACTTGGCTTTCTTTGTCCTCTCACACTTACTGCCAAACTACTTCTCCAAGTATGTTGTAGGAACAAACATGCTTGGGAAAGATGGATGGCTGATCTTCACATGTTAGAAGATTTCAAAGTATCATGCTGTGTGAAACCAACTGCATTTGGAGCACTTGGCACAGTAAGTTATCTAAGACTCCTCTCTAATGAAAACACTGTGTATGTGGCTTTTTGTCCTTGGTAAAGCTAGAGTTGCACCTCTCAAGTAAATGACAATCCCATGTATGGAGCTTACTGCGGCTGTACTTGCTGTTAAAAAAGACAGAATGTTAAAAAGGGAATTGGAACTAAAACTCGATGCATCAACCTTTTGGAACGACAGCCAATCTGTTCTGAAATACATTGCAAATGAACGTGCCAGATTTAGAACATTTGTTGCCAACAGGATCTTAGTCATAAGGGAAAACACTGAGCTGTCATAATGGAGATATATTGGAACAAAGATGAATCCAGCTGACATAGCATGAGTGGCAATACATTTGTAAATTGTCAAGAATGGATCAATGGGCCAATGTTTCTGAGGAAGACAGAAGAGGAATGGCCTTAATGTCCCATGGAATCACTCTCCCTACCCCAGGATGATCTGGAGATCAAAAGGAATACAACAGTGTACAGTTCTGTCACTGACAGTAAAAATCCCACAAACCAACTACTTACTCACTTTTCAAGTTGGACCAAGTTAAAGAGAGCAGTGGCGTGGTTCTTAAAGGTAAAGAACATCCTTCAAGTCCTCTGTGAAAAAAGGAAAGAAAGCCAGTCCAAACTTGTATACACACCAGGAGCCAGAGCAAAATGCAGTGTGCACAAACCGAACAATCCATAACACTGCACTGCAAAAAATCACCTTCAGAAAACAAGAAAAATAAAAGCAAATCAAGACAAAAGGTGCTTAAATCAAGCAAAATTATCTGCCAGTATAGTGAGAAAATTTATCTTAGCAAGATTTCCTAAAACAAGAAAAATAAAACTTGTGCTATAAATTATCTTATAATCTTAAAATTAGTAAGAAATTACTTGATTTAAGGCATTATGGCTAGATTTGAGTAACACTCATTTGCTCTAATTTCATATTAATAATCCAAAAACTAGCATAATCAGCTAAACTAGCATATTAATCTTGTTTTAAGTATTTTCATAAAACCTTATTTGGTAAAGAATTTCTTGAAATTAGAATGCTTGGACATATTTTTAGCTAAAATGGCTTTAGTATGTTCTTAAATTAACACTTTAAAGTTAAGATCAACTCCAGAAAATAGTTCTCAAAATAAGAAATGAACAATTAAAAAACACTCACATTATTATAATTAACAAATGTTACTTAGTAAAACTTCTTAAAATAAGCAATAATACATAGGTTTTTGCATCACACTAAATGCCTTAAAACCAGTCAGAAAATATGAAAATTAGAGCATTTTAATCATGACATAAGCGTTAAAAATTCAGTTTCCATGCACAAAAGAAAGACATAGAGACTCAATACAAGTCTGTTTCTCTCATTTAAGTCTATTTGTAAGACTGCATTGCTAGTAATCTGAGACTGTACTTTATACTCAAATTAAAACATCATACGCCAAGTCCGTTTATCAAAAATACAACAGAAAATCTGAATTTTGCTATCAATTTTATTAACTTTAATAAGTGTGCCATCATGGCAGCTTGATATGAATACATTACAAGTGTGCAAACAAGACAGATTTATCCAAATACACAACAAGCATGTTCAGGCCGCTTCTGAGAATTCTATTAAAACATGTCAATCTTAGATGTCAAGGCTTTCCAATAACAATTTCCCTACGTCTACAACATTAACAACATTGCTTGGTCTTCATATACTATTTTTAAACATAAAAAAATAATAATAAAAAGGGTCTTCAATCTGGACCTGACTTGCAGCGCGTAATAGTACGCCATGACATACAGAACACCTTCGTGCAGCAGGCCTTCGGGGAATGTTGTCACTGTTCTTCCCAACACTGATCATGCAGTTATCCTGGTCAATTAGAAGCAGGGGGCTTGATGGACGGCATCTGCTAAGAAAAGCAGCAGCGATTTCAGAGGGCTGAAAAAACAAAAACCAAAGGCACTATAAACCACAGACATGAACAGAACAAACAATATTCAGGATTTAAATAACAACAAAGTTTCTTTGCAAGCAGTTTAGTAAACTATCTAAACAACAAAAAAATAACAGTTGACAATACTTACCATGAGAATATGAAACAGAGGCTCACGTGGCTGTCCCAGTTTCTGTGGTGGTGCAACTCCTGATGGGAAGAGTGCTGGAAGGCTGTTCAAAATCTCAATGGACTGTTGCACTATTTAAAGAAAAGCAATGCCTTACTGAAATTGAAATCACTTTTTAAATCAATTTTTTCCCTTCCAGAATTTTTACAATATGTCATATCTAATTCACTTAATTTTTGCCTGGCCACACCACAGGATTTACAATAATTACAGATTTATTTTACCTTCAGTCACCGAAACCACCAGACTTTAAATCTACCCAGAATAAAAGAGACACCACCAAACGTGTACAAAGTTCTAGACCAACCTGAGAGCTCACAACATTTCTCATGAACAGACATGACTTTAGACAGGGCTTCAGACTACTGCTTGTTGAGGATGATAAAAATAGCACATGGGATATTTTACTGATTACTGATAAACTGTTTTGCTTCAGGGTCGAGTGGCAAATAAAGACTTAACACTCAACATCTATAAAACAATCATTTACTAATAAAGCAGTATTTAATCCAGAAATTATTTTAAATCACTTTTATTTCATCAAGTTTTTACTGCAAGCATAACGCAAATTTCTATCTTTAATGAGAATGTATTGTAGCATCAAGCTAACAGTTTTGTCTGTTTGTGTTTTTTAGCACTCTTAAACAGACAAAGTTTCTAACAAACATTTAAGTAACATTTCCTGTTAGAGACTCTGTAATCTGGTCAACCTTCTAAGTACTATTCACAAACAACAATCTAATGTTTGTGTTCAGTGATTAGCCAATTTAGTGATTTTAAAACTTAAATTAGGCTCCAGGGAACACAAAAATAGGTTTGTGATATTCTTCTTTCGGCCATAAATGTTAATAATTGTTTATAATTACTGTTTGCTAGCTATTTACATCGATTAACCATAACATTAACACCACCCCCTTGTATCTACACATTTATCAGCTCCACTTACCATAGTGGAGTACTTTGTAGTTCTACAATTACAGACTGTAGTCCATCAGTTTCTCTGCATACTTTGTTAGCCACCTGTTCTTCAATGGTCAGGACCCCCACAGGACCACCACAGAGCAGGTATTAATTCACTGAAGGATTGTCTCAGCACTGCAGTGACTGACATGGTGGTGGTGTGTTAGTGTGAGTTGAACTAGTACAAGTGGATCAGACACAGCAGTGCTGCTGGAGTTTTTAAAAACATTGTGTCCACTCTACAGACACTCCTACCTTGTTCGTCCACCTTGTAGATGTAAAGTCTGAGATGTTCGCTCATTTCTTGCTGCAGTTTGTGTTGGTCATGCACTAGTCCTTCATTAGTGGTCACAGGATGCTGCCCAAAGGACGTTGTTGGCTGGTGGACTCAGCAGTGGAACTGAGATGCTTAAAAACTCAATTAGCACTGCTGTCTTATCCACTCATATCAGTGCAACACACACCAACACACCACCATCACATCAGTGTCACTGCAGTGCTGAGAATAATCCACCACCCAAAGAAAACCTGCTCTGTGTTGATACTCTGGGGGTCCTGAAGAACAGGATGGAAGAGGGATAAAGCATGCAGAGAAACTGATGGACTACAGACTGTAATGGTAGAACTACAAAGTACTCCAGTATGATAAGTGGAGCTGATAAAATAGACAATGAGTGATTAAGGTGGTGTTAATGTTACGGCTGATGTGTGTATGATGCCCATTACAATGCATGCTGGTTACAATGCATTCTGAGCCACAATATTACAGTATTTACATATAATTGTAAGAGTTATTACAAAAAACCTAACTACAATATTAAATTACATTGATGTGTTTTCATGAATGAAGTTCATTATAAGTAATAAAGTGACGCTTTAAAATATTTTAGACAGCGGTGCCTCTAGGGGTACAAACTGCTGAATAAATTTTGAGTAATGACTTAAATTGAATTTACCTTCATCCAGAGTCACTGGTGGCTTCATTACATTTTTCATGACTCCAAAGAACTGAACTTTTGAACAGAATGCTTTCCATCAGTTCTGTGGTGTACCTCTATGATTGCCAGATTAAAGAATCATCCATCCAACTCATCCATCACCTGTAAACAAGCACAAACAGCCATGACAACATATTTTAGAGAACTAGAACTGAATCAAGGAATCAAGGAATCAAGGAGGGTTTATTGTCATTCACATCACATGTGGTACATGAGGTGGAACGAAATTATGACCCAAGGTCCCAGTTACACCCAATAAAATATCTAATATATACAATACAAAAGAATAATCATAGTATGAAAAATATTTACAAATATAAAAAGTAGAAGTAAATGTAGCAATGTAAAAATATAGAAATGTAAAAATGTAGAAATGTAAAAATGTAGAAATGTAGCAGCAACATGAACAATAAGAGTGCATTTAACTTATAAGCATGGGTAGTAGAACTGAGTAGCAGCATAATAAACTGACCAAGTGCAAGGTGCAAAGACAGTGTCTTATTGTGCGTAAATGTAAGGTGTCCAAGTGTACTCTGAAAGTGTCAGTGCAGAGTGTTTGGCGAGGTGGAGTTTGAGAGTCTTACAGCTTCGGGAATGAAGCTGTTTCTCAGTCTTGTTGTTCTACACTTAATGCTCCGCAGCCTCCTGCCTGAGGGGAGCGGGACAAAAAGTGAGTGTGCTGGGTGAGTGGGGTCCTTCATGATGCAGGTGGCCCTTTTCCTGCATCTGGAGGTGTAGATGTCGGTGGTGGTGGGGAGGCTGACTCCGACCGTCCTCTGTGCCGCCTTCACCACTCTCTGCAGAGCTTTCCTGTCTGCAGCCGAGCAGCTTCCATGCCACACGTTGATGCTGGAGCACAGGACGCTCTCCACCACACATCTGTAGAAGGAGGTGAGGACTGAGCTCCCGAGACCGGCTCGCCTCAGCCGCCTGAGGAAGTAGAGCCGCTGATGTGCCTTCTTGACCAGACAGGAAGTGTTGTTGCTCCAGGTGAGGTTGTTACTCAGGTGCACACCTAAGTACCTGTAGCTGGAGACCACTTCCACCTCAGATCCTCTGACGTGCAGGGGGAGGTGGGCGTGTCTGCTCCTTCTGAAGTCCACGATCATCTCCTTCGTCTTCTTCGTGTTGATGCAGAGGTTGTTCTTTCTGCACCAGTCCTCCAGGTGTTCCACCTCCTGTCTGTAGTTGGACTCATCATTGTTTGTGATGTTTCCAACCACTGCTGTGTCGTCCGCAAACTTCACAATATGACAGCCCGGATGGAGAGGTGAGCAGTCATATGTGAGCAGTGTGAACAGGAGGGGGCTCAACACGCAGCCCTGAGGGGAGCCAGTGCTGAGGATAGTGGTGGAGGAGGAGATGTCATGGATCTTCACCGACTGCGGCCTGTTGGTCAGGAAGTCCAAGACCCAGTTGCAAAGGGAAATGCTCAGTCCAAGTGAGAAGAGTTTGTTTGTTAGGGTCTGGGGAATCATGGTGTTGAAAGCAGATGTAAAGTCCACAAAGAGCAAACGGACATAAGAATCCTTCTGCTCCAGGTGGGTGAGTGCAGTGTGGACCACAGAAGAAATGGCATCTTCTGTGGAGCGGTTCTGTCTGTATGCGTACTGGTGTGGGTCCACAGTGATGTCGATGGTGGCTTTGATGTGGGTCATAACCAGTCTTTCAAAGCACTTTGTAACTATCGGCGTGAGGGCTATTGGCCGGTAGTCATTCAGACTAGTCACTGTGGAACTCTTGGGGACCGGGATGATGGTGGCGGTCTTCAGGCAGGTGGGAACAGCTGCTTGGATGAGGGAGACGTTGTAAATGTCCGCCAGGACCTCGCAGAGCTGATCCGCACATTCCTTTAGCACCCGCCCGGGAATGTTGTCCGGGCCAGCAGCTTTCCGTGGGTTGATCTTTTTAAGAGTCTTCCTCACTTCTGCTGGTGTAACGCTGAGGGGCTTTTCTCCTGGTGGGGGGGTGAGTCTGGTGCTGGGGGGGGTGTCAGGGTCCTCAAAGCGGGCGTAGAATTTGTTGAGGGCTTCGGGCAGGGACGGGTCTTTGGGGCATTGTGCATCACTGGATTTGTAGTCTGTGATGCACTTAATGCCCTTCCACATGCTCTGTGGATCCTGGGAGGAGAAGTGTCCCTGGATTTTCTGAGCATATGCAGCTTTTGCTCTTTTTACCCCTGCAGTCAGCTCTCTTCTAGCCCTCCTGAGCTCTTGTGAGTCACCAGACCTGAAGGCAGCATCCCTGGCTTTCAGCAGAGCACGCACCTCTGCATTCAGCCAGGGTTTCTGGTTCGGGTAGCAAGTCACAGTCTTGGTGGTGGTGACATCCTCCACACACTTGCTGATGTACCCCAGAACAGAAGATGTGTAGTCCTCCAGATCCAGTTCCCCCTCACACTCAGCAGCCTCCCTGAAGATCTGCCAGTCTGTGCAGCCAAAGCAGTCCTGCAGCACCGCGTCGCCGTCGCTGGGCCACACAGTGATGGTCTTCTGTGTGGGTTTGGAGCGTCGCAGCGGGGGGTGGTATGCAGGGACCATCAGGATGGAGATGTGGTCAGAGAGCCCGAGGTGGGGGCGGGGGACGGCTCTGTATGCATCTCTTATGTTGGTGTAAACACGGTCGAGTGTGTTATTTCCCCGTGTTGGAATGTTCACATGCTGGAAAAACCTCGGCAATGTGTCCGTCAGTTTTACGTGGTTAAAGTCCCCCGCTACCACGTAAAACGCCGCCGGATGGTTGTTCTGGAGCGAGCTGATGTTGTCATGGAGCTCCTCCAGCGCGTTGTTAGCATTAGCATCCGGTGCTATGTAAACAGCGGTGACGAACACAGCCGTAAACTCCCGAGGCAGATAGTGTGGCCGACACTTTACAGTCAGTTGTTCTGTCGCCTCAGAGCAGTGGCTGTTTACCAACACGCAGTTTGTGCACCAACCTTTGTTTATGTAGACACATAAACCGCCACCCCGTGCTTTTCCGGACAGCTGATTGCGATCCGCTCGGAAGAGCTGCCGGCCGGCAAGCTGAAAGGCTGAGTCCGGCATGTTGTTGTTTAGCCAGGTTTCCGTGAGACAAATCACAGCGCAGTTCCTCATCTCATCAGAAACACTCATCCTCAGCCGCAGAAGGTCCAGCTTGTTATCCAGAGAGCGGACGTTAGACAGGAACAGAGATGGAATCGGGGGTCGGTTAGCATTAGCCTTTAGCCTGGCTAATACACCGCCGCGCTTCCCCCTCTTCTGACCCCGCTCGCACCGCCTCCTCTTGCCCTTTGTCCGCTGCGCTCTGCTCCCCCACGCCGGTGTCCGGAGGAGTTGTTGTCTGCCGAGCGCAGCTCGAAGATTATTGTCCATAGTTGCTGCCTTTGTGGCCAAACTGTCCTTTATCTTATACAGTTCAGTTCGGCTATAACTCACACACTTGAGATGCGTGGAGTTAGTGTTAGAAACGACGAAAAAGTTACTAAAAACTGGGTTTTCGCTGGGAGCGTGAGAAGCCGCTGCACTACTGCGCGCCGCCATCTTAAGCCGCCATCTTAAGCATCTCAATTTTTATTTAATCACTATTTCTGATCTAAAACTGAGATCACTATTTTCACAATTTATTTGGGCCCTAAGGAGAAAAAAATATGATTTAAGAGATATTTAAAACAAAGAGTTTACAAAAAGTATAAATATACATTTATGTACACTGCCTTCTAAACGAAACAAAGTATAATTTACATAACATTACAAATAAACAAAATACTAAGAGATGAGTTACAAGAATTACTAAAATAATTCAAACAGCAGATATTAACTGTGCATTCAAATGTATTCTTTACAATAAGTAAATGGTTTTTCAAAATACTGTTTCGTATACATCAAATGACAATTTCACAAACATAAGCTGATTAAAAATGCTCTTTATAGCAGCAAAGTAAACAATCAGAAAAAAAGAACAAAACTATTTATTATTACTTGTGTTCATCACTACAGGCTCCACAATGCCACAACATGAGCCATGACATGATTATACTGCAATAACATTATTGCAATAATCATTCATTTATCCTGATTTATTACTTATGGTTACAAGTTATTCCTCCAAAACGCATCTAATAAATCACCACACTTTTACCCTCTTCCTTACCTTTAAACTTTTAGCACATTGTGTTCTCCACAAAGTTATTATCCTGTCCCTAACACCACGTTTACCAGTTTGAAGTGACCCTCTGTGGAGCCGCTTGTCCATGAACAGTTTCAAAACAGTTCAGAAGCTCAAACTCACTTCACTGACATTTAAAAACTCTCATTTTAAGTTTAATCTTTTTCAAGTCGAAATGAAACTTCGTTGTTTTTCCCTCTTACAGAAAGCAGCACTCATGTTTACTCTGTGAGGCTTCGTCCCAAATCACTCCCCCTTCCATATTTAGTGCACTTGGTAGGACATGACATATTAGCGCTTCCACCCCAGACAGTGTAGTGCACTATATAGGGAACAGGGAGTGATTTGAGACACTACACACAGACCTACTGTAAGGAGCAGATCTGTTACCCAGTTACCTAATAAATTGCATTATCCAAGAATCCAGTGTTACCACTCGCAATTTTAATTTAAAAGTATCTTCTATGGTCCAACTACACTTGGTTATCAAACCTGAAAACAATTAAGAAAAAAAATGCTGACTTTAAAGTTAAGCTAGCTAGCTAAGTTAATTAGGTCAATGCTAACGCAAATAAACCTAGATAAGACTCTGAACAAGCACAATACTGGCTCACAAAACTCAAACAGAAAATATAAGTTATTAGCTCACCTGTAAGTGCTGTGGTGTGTTAGGTTTTTCGGAACATAAAAAATGTAAAATTCAATATGGGAAGTTTTACGGCATTTACCCACGTGGCCCTTTGTTCAAAATGGCGCCTACCATGATCTCTTGGTAGGGTCCCTCCGAGGGGGGGAGGCGGAGCCTGGGCTTTTTAGCACATTTCATTGGCTCCACCAGCAGTGAAGGAGGAGGAGCCTAGATTAGTTTAAAAAACCCCGCGCTCAGACGCACGGGGTCTTTTGGCTGGCGATCATCTTGATTGCAGGAGAAAAGGAACGCCGATCGGCTTAGCTCTGACATATATTCACAGATCATTTCTTTCACTTAATAAAGTGTTTTTGAAGAGTACTTTCTGGATTCTCCGACTGCTTCTTCAGAGCCTCTCGACAAAAAGATTCGTCGTAACAGATGGTAGCAGAGGACGGTTCGAAGAGGCCTGAAATAGCATCAAATTGATTTAGCTGACTGAGCTAAGACCTGGATTCTGGAAATCTTTTGTACTCACTACAAGGCGCGCCTACACAAGGTAAACAGACGTTCTCTGTATAGATTAGCTGCACTTATTATTTAGCGTAGTGAGTGTGAAATTGAATCTCAGAATCCGTAAGTGTCTGATTAAATTACTAAAGTATCATTAGATAGTTTAAAACTGTGTATATATGCTGGAGCTAAAAAATGTATGTTTCCTGATTGCTGAGTTTGAACCAGACCGGTCTAAATTTAACGAGTCTGTCTGTTTTGGTAGCGGGATTCGATTAATTCGATTGTCACAAACTTTAGCGAGCCTGTCTGTTTTGGTAGCGGGGCTCGACTAATTTAATTGTTCTAAATTTAACGAGTCTGTCTGTTTTGGTAGCGGGATTCGATTAATTCGATTGTCACAAACTTTAGCGAGTCTGTCTGTTTTGGTAGCGGGGCTCGACTAATTTAATTGTTCTAAATTTAATGAGTCTGTCTGTTTTGGTAGCGGGGCTCGAGTAATTTGATTATTCTAAATTCTGTTCGAAAATAGTACATCAGGAATTTTGTTTGTCAGTAAATCTCTGTGTATATTTGTCTGCGAACCGCGGGTGAAACCGTGTGTGTGCTTTGTGTTATTTTGGTCTATATCTTGTCCGTGTGTTACCTTTTGTTTGTCGGCCATCTTGCCCACGTGTTATTTTCTGCCTGTCGGCCATTTTGGCTCTGGATGCGCAGCGTGGTTTCTTTTGTTCGTCGGCGCCATTTTGGCTCTGGATGCGCAGCGTGTTTTCTTTTGTTCGTCGGCGCCATTTTGGCTCTGGATGCGCAGCGTGGTTTCTTTTGTTCGTCGGCGCCATTTTGGCTCTGGATGCGCAGCGTGGTTTCTTTTGTTCGTCGGCGCCATTTTGGCTCTGGATGCGCAGCATGTTATCTGTTGTCCGCCGACCATTTTGGCTCTATGTGCGCAGCTTGCCGTATCTCTTGTCCATCGGCTATTTTGTCTTCGTATGCCTGGGGTGTGTAAGTTGTTGTAGATAATTTTATAATTTAATTTAATTTTATAATCTTAAGATAACTATGAGTTGAGACGAAGTATATGATATGGTACCTTATTAAGTGTGTTTTAAGGTTTTAATTCTTAAACTAGGAAGGGGGGGGCACTTAGAGTAGAATTCATCCATTTGTGAAAAGTATTATCCCTCACAACTGAAAAGAGTAAAACATTTTCACAAGTAATTAAGGAAAATCTCCTTAATCAGGGTTGTTATATTGAATAGGGGCCAGTGATAGTTCAGTGGTTAGGGTACTGGGCTAGTAAGCAGAAGTTGCCCCGCCACCACCAAGTTGCCACTGTTGGGTCCCTGAGCAAGGCCCTTAACCCTCAATTGCTCATTGCGTTCAGGTCATTGTGTAAGTCGCTTTGGATAAAAGCGTCTGCTAAATGCTGAAAATGTAATGTAAATGAATAAGATTAAATTTATTTGAGAGTAACACAGTGCTTGTTGATTGTGATAAGAGATTTGCTGGGTGTGTTGGTGCATGTATTGTTGAGAGATTGTTCTATTGTTTCTTTGTTCTAATGTGTGGGGGTTGTGAAGTTAGGAACACAGGTCTACGTGATCCAGAAGTTTAAGGTCTTTGAAAGTACAGTAAGGTCTGTTAAGGTCTTGTAATGTCTATTAAGGTCTGGTAAGGTGTAGAAAAGTCTGTTAAGGTACAGTAAGGTCTGTAAAAGTAAAGTAAGGTCTTTTAAGGTCCGTTAAGGTCCAGTAAGGCCTGTTAAGGTGTAGTAATGTCTAGTATGGTCTGTAAAGGTCCAATAAGGTCCTTTAAAGTTTAAGGTCTTTGAAAGTACAGTAAGGTCTGTTAAGGTCTTGTAATGTCTATTAAGGTCTGGTAAGGTGTAGAAAAGTCTGTTAAGGTACAGTAAGGTCTGTAAAGGTCCAATAAGGTCTTTTAAAGTTTAGTAAGGTCTTTTAAGGTCAAGTAAGGTCTGTTAAGGTCTAATAATATCTTTTAAGGTCTAGTAAGGTATTTTAAGTTCTAGTAAGGTCTGTTGAGGTCCAGTAAAGTATGTTAAGGTTTAGTAAGGTCTTTTAAGGTCTAGCAAGATCTGTTAAGGTCTAATACTGTCTATTGACGTCTAAAAAGGTCTGTTAAGGTCCAGTAAGGTCTGTTAAGTTCTAGAAAGGTGGAGTTTGCCAGATTGTGGGTTCATCGTGTTGCAGCTTCATCCCTAATAATACTGCACCCGATGGTAGTGTGACACGAGCTTTGGAAGGATTGAGGGATTTGTCACGAGAATGGAAGGAAAATTCAGGGATAGACAATGAATGGGTCAAGTGGCTAGAAAAGATGTTTGGACCATGGAATTGAGTTATTACGAGTTTGGTGATGTCAGTGTGTGTGGGATTGGCAATTTTAGTGGTATGTTGTTGTTGTGGTGTCCCGTGTATCAGGGTATTAATAGAGAAATTTGTAGTAGAAGTAGTGAGTAGAGGAAGTAGAGGGGGGCAGGATCCACCAGCTATCCAGATGGTGTTGGCTGATTTGTCTAAATATCATATAGATGATGAGGTGGAGGATACCCTTGAAGGTGGGCTGGAAGACCCACTTCGAGCAGCATAAGTGTTACTAACTCTGCTTAATTAAAGGTAAAACCGACCAGACAAGAGGAGAGAGGACCAGCACTACTGATCATACACCGTGATGAAGGAAGAAGACTTGGAAGGACTGGCAGAGGCAGACTCTGTGGGGACTGGAAGACCCACTCCAAGGGACAGAAGTGCCACCAACTGGACCTGCCTACAGGGAACAAAACACAGCAGAAAGCTACGCACCCATTGTTTTTATTTTTCTTCTCGCTTTTGATTTCCTATTTTAAATTGCTTTATTTTGTTTTCCTATTCTTATTTTATTTTATTTATTATTTTTTGTTTGTTTGTTTGGTTTAGGGGTAGGAGCTGTTGCGATAGGTACGGTTCCTTTAATTTGACTGGCAGCCTTTTTATTTTTAGATACCTTTTATTGTAAGAATTCAGCCCAGTGGCCATGTAAGTCAGAAGGGGTTAAATTGGGGGGGTTGCTGACTGCTATCCTTTTCTCCTGGAATCTAGAAACACCTAACCTAAAGTTAAAAGTTAATGTGAAAGCATTAAGATGCTTTCAAGGGGGGAATGTTAGGTTTTTCGGAACATAAAAAACGTAAAATTCAATATGGGAAGTTTTACGGCATTTACCCACGTGGCCCTTTGTTCAAAATGGCGCCTACCATGATCTCTTGGTAGGGTCCCTCCGAGGGGGGGAGGCGGAGCCTGGGCTTTTTAGCACATTTCATTGGCTCCACCAGCAGTGAAGGAGGAGGAGCCTAGATTAGTTTAAAAAACCCCGCGCTCAGACGCACGGGGTCTTTTGGCTGGCGATCATCTTGATTGCAGGAGAAAAGGAACGCCGATCGGCTTAGCTCTGACATATATTCACAGATCATTTCTTTCACTTAATAAAGTGTTTTTGAAGAGTACTTTCTGGATTCTCCGACTGCTTCTTCAGAGCCTCTCGACAAAAAGATTCGTCGTAACAGGTGGAAATATCCTACAGGGTTTCTCCATTTCAGTTGTTTATGGTTAGCACTTAGCAGCAGAAAAAGACTGAAATGTCTGTTGGAAGAACGTTCTGGCAGGAACTGAGGAGGAATGTACCATCTCATGTTGTAAAAGGGAGCAATTCATTTCATTAGGCAGCACGGTTTTGGTTAGCTGTTTGAATTGATAAAATGTGTTGCATTTATTACAGCTCTAAAACAGTAAAATAATTAAACAAAAACAGCTCAACAATACCGGTGACTGTTTAAGCTGTTACCGTGTGACGTGGCTAGTGGTGTGCGATATTGCAAAATTTGGTATGATCCGATTCCAATACCAAGTAAATACAGCGCCAGTATCGCTATTATCAATCGATACTTTTTAATAATTAAGGTAGATGCATCATCAAATTGCATCATCAAATTACATTTTTTTGTAAAGAGCTGCTCTCAGTAGGGTTGTAAATAAATTCAATTGTTTAAAGTGCTCAGATTTCTTGTTTCTTGTAAGATGTGAGAGGAGCGAGTCTGTACACACATGGTCTCTACTTTCTGATGAAACGGGAGAAACATGCAGAATGTAGCGGAGAAAAAGTAAAACTAAAGTATCGATCCCATCACACTAGTATCAATCCAATACCAACGTTGGTATCGATAATATCGATATTTGGATCAATCCACCCACCACTAGCGGTGGCTTGTTATCTACTTGTTAATAGTATATTTGTTATCTACTTGTTAATAGTATCTGTATTTGTAGCTTTAACACTTAAGTCAAATAAACACTGGGTAGAGAGAACAAGGGAGGTTTGAAAGAAAGAGAAGATAAACTGTTGCCTGTTTTCTGTTGATGCATGCTCAATAATCCAGGTACACAAATCCACAAAGTTGAATCAGTTCATCTGGACACAAGTTTGTTGTAGAGATACGTTTCGTCACTCAATCCGAATGACTTCTTCTTTATGACTGAAGAAGTCATTCGGATTGAGTGATGAAACGTATCTCTACAACAAACTTGTGTCCAGATGAACTGATTCAACTTTGTGGAGTTGCCTGTTTTGTTTTTTCATCTGTATGAACCCACAATCAGAATGGCTGTAAAGTTTAAAGTGCATGTGTATAAATAATGTACAAAAGAATATACAGAAAGGATATGTCTTTGTTTTTTTGCACTATTGTACTTTATTTATTTGCACTTTTTGTAAAATGTGTTATAAAACAAAAAAAAATGCTTCACCTTTTTTGAAATTTGTGTTTTGTGTAATGAGCATTTGGTTAAAAGAAACCCAACAGCAAATCGAAAATACCAATAGAATTCTTGTCAGTCACATAAAAATGTGTCATCAAATTAAGGGAAACATGAGTGGGGATGTTTAGCTTTATAATCTTAAAAAAGAAATATTCAGAACACATTGTATTCTTAAATTAAGTAAAATTGTCTTACATTTCTTTTTACTTAGTGGAGAGTGTCAATACTTTTCAGTTCTCTAGAAAAAGTTTCTTGTTTCATTGTAAGAAGTCTGTATAATTAGCTAATTTTTCTAATTAAGACAATTGTAGACAAAGTTTCTTAAATCTAGATTATTAATCTTGCACATGCAAATCTAGTCAAATCAGTTAATCTTAAAATAAAAAAAACAAGATCTATTGTTTATTTTTAAGATTTTCTGCCTTGTCAAGATTTCATTTTTTGCAGTGTGGAAGATGTTTTGATAGCAGAGATGGCCATCATTGCATTTTGTCAAAGACAAACCTACCCAGATGAAATGGAAAAATCAACTGGTAAAGGTCTGAACAAAAGAAGCAGCATCTACAAGCTAGATCCAGTGTTAGAAATTGGAGTTTTAAGAGTAGGTGGCCATCTGCAAAGTTCTGCTATGCCTGAAGATGCCAAGCATCCAATGATATTACCAAAACATCATGTTACAACACTTATCCTACGCGACATACACTGTAAAAATGGGATTGTGGTTAATTAATATGTAGTACATAATTATAAGTAACCTATACATAATAAAAACATCTATGAACAGTTTGAAATTAAATTGAGTTAAACAATTTTGAATGGTTTATCAGTTAAATTTTATACAGTTTTGGTTGAATAAAATTAACTGTGAACCATTTAGTATATAATTATATTGTATCTGGATGCAGAAATATGTAGAAAATTGATACATTTTACTCACAGAATGGTAATTGGTTTTTAATCACTTTACACTTGAACTAAACACCATTTTGCACGCGCATGGAGAGCACACCACATGTAGGAGCAGCAGTCCTATTTTCAAAGGTAAGATTTTTTTAATCATTTTCTTGCTGTCAGGGATGAGTAATTACGAATCATTTCGTTGCTTGTTCACAAATTAAATGCACTCAAGGACTGTGGTTTATTAATATTATATGATGTTTAATTCAAGTTTATTTCAGCACGATAATTCGTATTTAGTCTATTTAAATACAAATTGTAAATCTGCCAGTTAAGTTAGCTAAGTTAGTTGGTGGCACACTGGTTAAGAGTTGTGTGCTATCTGAGCTTTTCTGAACGCTTTTATATCTCTATTCACGATACAATGAGAACACAACAGGACGAGGGCTGCATCCAAAATCGCATACTTCCATAATGAACAGTACATGAAAGCAGTATGTGAGAGCGGGTAGTGTGTCTGAATATGTAGTATTCATCAAAAAGTACCCGGATGACGCATTGCTTAAGCAGCCATTTTTGAGTATGCAAACTAAGCACACTTAGCTCGTGTCAGCATGAGCTACACCTACTATTTGAAAGCATACTCTGACAGAAAAATTTGTCACATCTACAAAGGATTGCAAAGTCCATCATTTTCTGGAACACTATCCTACACTAATAGAAAAATATGGGCCTCTGGTTGGTGTATGGACAATGCAGGGAAACACAGATTTTTTAAGCAAGTTTTGAGGCGCACCAACAATTTCAGAAATGTGTTGTTGACCCCTTCTACAAGACATCAGATGATGATGGCATTTCAAATGCATACAGATGTGGAAAAGTCGGCCTTGTGTGTCTCAAAAAATTCTGTAATGCCCTTGGATATGCTGCATTCAGACATACAGGAAGCCTTAAGAAAAACATCACCACTTCTGTCTAGTGTGCAGTTAGCTAATGCTGTCACCTACTTTGGAACAAGGTACACTGCTGGGATGATCTTGTCTTATGGCTCTACTGGTGGACTGCATGACTTTGCTGAGATTATTCAGATAACCATTTTGGACCACTGTGTACATATTATTGTAAAGTTACTTGCTGCCTGGTACGAAGAGCATCTAAGATCTTTTCAACTGGAGGACTCTGGCAAAATGACTCTTTTGGAGCAACAGAAATTTAGCAATGTGTACCCCTTGACTGCATACAGTGTGGGAGGAAAATGATTAGTTAAACTGAAACGTCACATTTGTTTTGCGTTGTAGGTAACTGAAATAACATTTACATATCAATATTTGTATTGCAGCCCATTTTTTTCTGGGAATACATTTAACTTTAGTAGTTTCATGATCAGAATGATGGCATTCATGTTTATCTTATTTTAACCACTGTTGTTGGAAGTCCAATACATTTATACTCATAAACATACACCAAGTTAGTATTAGGTAGAATTGCCTTTAAATTGCTATCCTGGACCAACATTTTATTTTTGCTAGGCTGACCAAAATGGAGGCAAAGCTCAGAGTAATAATCGATGACCGAATTGATAAGTTGATCCTTCCATTGACAATCCCTGTCACGAGGGGGCTAAGGCGAAACAGAGGGGCGGACACACACGCAGAAATGTTAGACAAACCAAGATTTATTAATAACAAAAAGGCAATAAACAAACAGGGCTAGCATAACAAGCTATAAACAAAGAGCTAGCGTGGCAAGAGCTATAAACAAAGGGCTAGCTTAACCAAAGCTATAAACAAAGAGCTAGCTTGACGAGAGCTATAAACAAAGGGCTAGCTTGACGAGAGCTATAAACAAAGGGCTAGCTTGACGAGAGCTATAAACAAAGGGCTAGCTTGACGAGAGCTATAAACAAAGGGCTAGCTTGACGAGAGCTATAAACAAAGGGCTAGCTTGACGAGAGCTATAAACAAATGGCTAGCTTGACGAGAGCTATAAACAAATGGCTAGCTTAACCAGAGCTATAAACAAAGGGCTAGCCTAACCAGAGCTATAAACAAAGGGCTAGCCTAACCAGAGCTATAAACAAGACTAAACAAGAGCTAGGTACAAGACTAAACAAGAGCTAGGAACATGATTAAACTAGAGCTAGGAACATGGCTAAACAAGAGCTAGGAACATGATTAAACTAGAGCTAGGAACATGGCTAAACAAGAGCTAGGAACATGGCTAAACAAGAGCTAGGAACATGATTAACACTAGAGTCCCAGAGAGGGGTCATTTAACATTTCTACCTTTGGAACCCAGAGACGGGTCGAATGACCTGAAGGATTTTAGCTAACATCCTATAATCACCGTCTTTTGTTCTGCAAATAAGGCCATTACTGTCGCACCACAGGAGGTTGTTGTTTTCCATTGAGTTTAGCCATTTAGTTTCTAGTTAGTTCTATTCAGTTTATTGTATTTGATAATATAAAGACTATACATATTGTATTTAGTTTAGTTTTATTTGAGCAAAAAAGCACTGAAACAATGAATCATTTTTTATATATTTTAAATAGAGAATTAGAAATTTTAGAGCAAGGTACAGCTGTGAGTAATGACCAGAAGCATTTGTGTCTAAGTCAAGAGGACTGAAATTTCAGTGTGAAAAATATACAAAAGAACAACTGTTATTTGTTTCCATGCTTTTTATTTTTGTTATAAAAATAATAATAAAAATACAAGGAATAAAACAATTCCACACATATTTACAATAGGCTGCAGTGGGGGGCTGCGTGTGTGTGTGTGAGTGGCATGTCCTTGTGTGACTAGCATTTCAGCACTCACTCAGCAGTCTGTCTGCACTGTCGGAACATACCTGGCACTGCCTGGGTATGTCCCTGGTACATTTGCCACACGTGTATTTGTAGCAGTCAACACATCTCTCAGTTGCACAATTGTTCGTGCATCGATGGTTGACCTGACACTTCGCCCTTTTGCCAGGGCTGGGTGTGGAAGGTTGTTGCCGAAGGAGTTTCTCCTTGCGTGCCTTCTTTTCACTCACATGAGTCACCTAACTCTTTTGCAAGCTCAACCAGGAAGTCCACCCGTCTCTCCTGCACCCCAGTGCATGCCTGATAAAGAACATGCGCATTCAGTGCTGCCATGTCAATCATGTTGTAGAACACGGCGACTGGCCATCTCCGTGTTCCTGCACGCACGCTGTACTCCCGCACCATTTGGTCCATTACATCCACACCGCACTTTGTGTGGTTGTATTGTGTGACCGTGTTTGGCTTCCTTTTGTTGGTATCCTCAGTCTCAACCACGCTGTGCATGCTGCTGAGAATGTAGACGGCCTTCTTTCGTTTGGGTGCATACACTGTCAGTGTGGCACCAGTGGTTGAAAACACCTGAGTGGTGAATTCAGTGCGGTCCATCTGTCTAGCGGATTGAGGAATTTCCCGGCGACTCTTGTTGACTGTGCCGAGGATAGTGGTTTTCCGGCTAAGCAGTCGTTGTGCAAGTGACAATGATGTAAAGAAATTGTCCGTGGTTACAGTTCTGCCCTTGTCCATGAATGGTTCCATCAGCCTCATCACTACAGTTTCGGACAGTCTCTCCCCGCTGGGACGACTGGGGTCCTTGCCAAGATATGGGAGGACATTACAGATGTACTTTGATTTCAAGTCGCAAACTACTCAAAACTTGATGCCAAACTTGTCTGGTTTTGTTGCAATGTATTGCAGAAAACAGCAGCGAGTCTTTGACGGGAAAAGCTGTTCATCAATAGTGATGTGTCGACCAGGGTTGTAGGATGCGATGCAGTTGGTGACAAACGATCTCCACACATCGGCGATTGCAGCAAACTTATCGGTCTCCGCTCGCTCACTGCGTGTGAACATGTCATCAAAGCGTAGGTGTTGCATGATGTCTTGGAAGCGGTTTCGGGCCATAGTTGCAATGATCTTTGGGTTTGCCAGGTTTGCTGACCAGCTGTCACGTAGTGATGGAACCTTGGTCACCCCCCGCAAGATAGTGACTGAAATAAATGCCATTAGTTCCGGGAGATCCATGAACCAATCCACCTGCTCCGTGTGACGTGCATGTTGAGTAGTCCATTCTTGAATGCTACGAAGCATGTCAAGAGTGATAAAACAGAGGAAGCTCTGAAGGCGACTCCGGACACTTCGTCTGGCCTTAGCCCTTGCCTCTCCATCTGTAGGGTACGGTTCTATTGGGGTGAAATGGAGACGTTTCCCCACTTGTACTTCACGCCACACTGTGCCATCTTTTGCGGTCTCTGTCGGCTCACTCGCCAACCGAGCTCTCTTTTTTGGTAGAGGAGGAGTCTCCTCATCTGCAAGATAAATAATTTCAAATTAACATTTTGTTTTGGTTCTAAATAAAAAAGATAGTCAGGAAATAAAAATAGGTAATTTGAAAAATCTTACCTGAAGACAGCTCAGAGTCTGAATCCGGTTGAAGGACTATGTCTTCTCCATCTGAGTCACAAGGGTTGGTGTTGCTCAGGATCAGTTCCAATGCCTGTTGAGTGGTGAGCCTTCTCTGCATTTTGTTTCTTTTGAACAAAATAGGTGAAGCAGTCACCTATTTATCCCCCACAGCACAAAAGGCTGCATGCAAATTTGCTAAGGTGTTAGCAACCTTATGCATATCCCCTGCACAACAATGCAGCTGGGGGGTGGGCAGACACACTCAGGAGCAGCTTACATTCTTTTGCTTACACTCTTTTACAAGACCTTTGTTGAGGTGGATCAGCACAATTAATTTGTTTTGTTTTTTGTCTGTCATTTTGAACCCACTTCTTTCACATCTTTTTTTAAAAGAAAAACATAAATAAGTTCTTTTAGAAAAACTTGAAAACTTGAAACAGATTGTATGTTTTGCAAACTATATGTACATTTGGCAAAATGACCTGGATAATGCAGCACAACATCACGGATCAGCAGCAAAAGGTCACATCTCTCCCAAAACACTTCATGTGTGCTTCAAAACAAAATGTGTGTTTTATACAAATTGTCAGTTCCCTCAAAATGCAAAGTCTCTTGACCTGTGTTTCACATGGTGTTTTGAGGATGTCATCTCGGTTAGAAATTGATTTTTTAGGTAAAATTTATTGATTTATATGGTAAAACTTTTTGACTTATAACTGTACTTAAAAAGCTGACTTTTGGATGGAAAAAGCCATTACATAATGTCTGGCTAATTCTCTGTACAGAACATTTAGGAACAGGGAACTGAAACTGATCTTTGTGAAGACCCAGGACTTAATTAATGAAGGTATAAAACTAAAGAGTGACCAGAGGTGGGGACTCTTTTTGCTTTTTTCCTCTCTGGCGCTTCGCTTCTTGCTTTGAACTTTTCTCTCCTGAGAAGCTTCAGAAGACTCGTCTGGATCCGAAGGAAGACTTAGACGTAAACTTACTTATATTCATATTAATAAATCATCATTATTATTTGACTTAATCTTGAATTTTGGTGTTTTTTGTCATTGACACCCAAAAAAGTAAAAGATCTGTCTTTCAGGCCATTGGCTCAGAAAGGCCAGGTTTTTAGTCCTTTTCAAGTATTAGACAGACGTTAGTGTGAATTCAGCTCTACTCCCCCCTGCAGATTCCTCAGGCAATGGCCACATTTACAAATGAAAGGATGCTAATTGGAGCCATCAGAGTCGTCAGTTCGGACTAAGGGTCATTTGACCCTCTTTCGGGACTTCAGGGGGGAGCTCGAAATTTCTGGGACTTCTAGTGTTAAACTAGAGCTAGGAACATGATTAAACTAGAGCTAGGAACATGGCTAAACAAGAGCTAGATACATGACTTAACATGACGAGAGAGACCAGAGCCCTGAGCCACACAGAGCCAAACCAAAATAGAAGTCCAAAATAGTTCAATAGTTTCAAAAGTCTGCACAAAAGCTGCCTCCTTAAATAAGGAGCAGCTGGAGATAATTAGTCCACATGAACCAATCAGAGTGTGGCAGGAGACAGAGTGTGTGCTGGTGAGGGGCGTGGCACACAGGAGCACACAGAGGGTTCAAGTGTGACAGATGCCCCCCCCAAAGGCTCTACTCCTGGAGAGCCTTTCATGCAGAAAAAACAAAAACCAGGAGGTCCTGGGCCCTGCGGGGCAAATTTGAAGTCCTTAAAAAAGTCCTGAGGCAGGCGTGACAAAAGGACTGTGACGTGGACTGCCGACGGAAATCCAGATGTGCCGTCGAGAAGCACCAACGTGAGTCCAGAAGCGCCATCTTGGGATGCCAACAAGGGAACAGAAGTGCCGTTGTGGGACGCTGACGAGGAGCCAGGAGCACCATCTAGGGGTGCTAACGAGAGTTCAGAAGTGCCGTCGGAGGGCACCAACGAGAGTTCAAAAGCACCCTCTGGGGGTGCTGACTTGAGAGCAGAAGCGCCATTGGGGGCGCCAACTTGAGAGCAGAAGCACCATCTGGGGCACCAACGAGAGTTCAGAAGCATCCTCTGGAGGTGCCGGCCTGACAGCAGAAGCGCCATCATGGGTGCCGACTCGGGAACAGGAGCACCATCGGGGGGCCCCAACTTGGGAACAGGAGCGCCATCGAGGGGCGCCAACTCGGGAACAGGAGCGCCATCGGGGAGCGCCAACTCGGGAACAGGAGCGCCATCAGGGGGCGTCAACTCAGGAACAGGAGCGCCATCAAGGAGTGCCAACTCAGGAACAGAAGTGCCATTTAGGGGCACCAACTTGGGAACAGAAGCGCCATCGGAGAGCGCCAACGAGGAAACAGAAGCTCCGTCAGGGAGCGCCAACTTGGAAACAGGAGCGCCATCGGGGGCGCCAAGTCAGGAACAGAAGCGCCGTCAGAGAGCGCCAACATGGAAACAAAAACCAGCTGCGTGGAGCCTGGCGAAGAGGCTTCGGGAGCCAGCTGCGTGGAGCCTGGCGAAGAGGCTTCGGGAGTCAGCTGCGTGGAGCCTGGCGAAGAGGCTTCGGGAGTCAGCTGCGTGGAGCCTGGCGAAAAGGCTTCGGGAGGCAGCTGCGTGGAGCCTGGCGAAGAGGCGTCGGGAGGCAGCTGCGTGGAGCTTGGCGAAGAGGCTTCGGGAGTCAGCTGCGAGGACCCTTGAGATGAGGCGCCCGGAGTCAGCTGCGAGGACCCTTGAGAAGAGGCATCCAGAGTCAGCTGCGAGGACCCTTGTGAAGAGGAGTCCGGAGTCAGCTGCGAGGACCCTTTAGAAGAGGCGTCTGGAGTCAGCTGCGAGGACCTTGGAGAAACTCCTTGAATCAGCTGCGAGGACCTTGGAGAAACTCCTTGAATCAGCTGTGAGAACCCTGGAGAGGCGTCCGAAGTCAGCTGCGAAAACACTGGAGAAGCATCGGAAATCAGCTTGCTTGGCCCCTGAAGAAGCGTCCTGAACGAACTGCTTGAACCCTGGAGGGACGTCTTGAATCAGCTGCTTGGAACCTGAAGAGGTTTCTTGACTCAGCTGCTTGGAACCTGAAGAGGCTTCTTGACTCAGCTGCTTGGAACCTAACGAGGTTTCTTGACTCAGCTGCTTGGAACCTGGAGAGGCTTCTTGAATCTGCTGCTTGGAACCTGGAGAAGCTTCTTGAATCAACTGCTTTAAACCTGGAAAAGCTTCTTGAATCTGCTGCTTGGAACCTGGAGAAGCTTCTTGAGTCTGCTGCTTGGAACCTGAAGTCAGCAGCAGCAGAGCTGAAGGAGAATTGTCTGTAGTAGACTGTGGCTTGAACTCTGCAGACTGGAACATTAAGCTTGGAACTTTAACAGAAAACAAAACTGGAGAGGACTTGGAACCGTTTGACTCTATGCTTTCGGGCCCTCCTGCCAACCAGACAGACAGACTGTTTAGGAAACCCTGACCTGCTGACTTACACTTATGACTGACAGAGACAGATGAACATAGACCAGCACTAGACAAACTAGAACTCATGGAACCTGATTTAGAGACATGACTGACTTGGACAGACGGACAAGACATGGCCGGCTGACTGACCTGAAACTGAATACCTGGAACTGGCGAACATGACATGGACTGAACTGGCAGGGTACGGCCATGGACTTTTAGACATAGACTTAGGCTGACTATGAGTCAAGGAAACAGACGGGACCAGCAGAGGACTCACCTGAACTTGAGTACCTGAAACTGGAGCCGATGAACAGACAGAAGGATCCCTGGAGCCATTGGGATCTTTACAAGGAACATGACTAGACAAACTAGAACTCCTGGAACATGACTTGGAAACAGGACGGACCTGGACAGACGGACAGGGCATGACAGGCTGACTGACTGCGCAAGCATGACCAGACAAACTTTAACTTACTGAACCTGACTTAGACACAGGACAGACTTGGACAGACTGACTTGGACAAGACTGGACAGACTGTAAAGACAGACTAGGAACAGGCAAGATCGACGAACTAGCAGAATTAACTGGACTAGGCACAGTGGCTGGACGAGTTTGAACTAACGAACCTGACTGAACTGGCAGGATACAATCATAAACTTTCCTAGACAAAGACTTAGACTGACTATGAGTCAAGGAAACAGACGGAACCGGCATAGGACTGACCAGAACTGGAGTACACAGAACTGGAGCCGGCAAACAAACAAAAGGACCCCCAGAGCCCTTGGGGTCGAAACAAGAAACAGAACCAAAAGATTTTTGGCTGGCTCCTAACGTGGACATGGGACGGTCACGAGCATTAGTAGCGGGCACTGGCACCCAGACCAAATCAGCAGTGGGCACTGGGGGAAATTTAACATCCCCAGCACTGGATGCTGGGTATAAGCACTGGATGCTGGTGTGCACTGGATGCTGGGTATAAGCTGCAGTGGGCGCTTTGCTGCATGTAGCGTCTCCTATGGGCATGGGAGGTTGGGAAAACCTCCCTACACCAAACCCGTAAGGGTTTTTTCGTGAAAATTTGACTCTCATGAGGCCCTTAAAATCCTTAACCGAGTTCAGCTGGACTCCCCTGTCAAACCAAAGCTGCCTCGCCCATTCACGAGCAGCACCCCTCAGCCGAGACATCATAAACAGTATCTTTTCTGTTTCAGTGGGCTGAGGGTCCAGGAGGTTCTGCAGGTAGAGCTGGCTCTGGAGAAGGAAGCCTTCAACACTGTGGTTGCTTCCATCATAAGGAGCCGGCCTACTAAGTGGGAAGACCTGAGGAAACCTCATAGAGCCGAAGTCCGGGAAAACATGAACAAGAAACATCTCGCTGTGTCCTATAACGGGGAACTATTCTGTCACGAGGGGGCTAAGGCGAAACAGAGGGGCGGACACACACGCAGAAATGTTAGACAAACCAAGATTTATTAATAACAAAAAAGCAATAAACAAACAGGGCTAGCATAACAAGCTATAAACAAAGGGCTAGCGTGGCAAGAGCTATAAACAAAGGGCTAGCTTAACCAGAGCTATAAACAAAGGGCTAGCTTGACGAGAGCTATAAACAAAGGGCTAGCTTAACCAGAGCTATAAACAAAGGGCTAGCTTGACGAGAGCTATAAACAAAGGGCTAGCTTAACCAGAGCTATAAACAAAGGGCTAGCTTGACGAGAGCTATAAACAAAGGGCTAGCTTAACCAGAGCTATAAACAAAGGGCTAGCCTAACCAGAGCTATAAACAAGACTAAACAAGAGCTAGGAACAAGACTAAACAAGAGCTAGGAACATGGCTAAACAAGAGCTAGGAACATGATTAAACTAGAGCTAGGAACATGGCTAAACAAGAGCTAGTTACATGATTAAACTAGAGCTAGGAACATGGCTAAACAAGAGCTAGGAACATGATTAAACTAGAGCTAGGAACATGATTAAACTAGAGCTTGGAACATGGCTAAACAAGAGCTAGATACATGACTTAACATGACTTAACATGACGAGAGAGACCAGAGCCCTGAGCCACACAGAGCCAAACCAAAATAGAAGTCCAAAATAGTTCAATAGTTCCAAAAGTCTGCACAAAAGCTGCCTCCTTAAATAAGGAGCAGCTGGAGATAATTAGTCCACATGAACCAATCAGGGTGTGGCAGGAGACAGAGTGTGTGCTGGTGAGGGGCGTGGCACACAGGAGCACACAGAGGGTTCAAGTGTGACATCCCACCCACTGTAGAGGAGCTGCAAACAGTTGTTAAGGACACCTTTGGGATTTATTATGAGTTCAGTCTTCATTATCTAGATTCAGAATTTGAAGACTACTTCACTCTTACCAAAAGTGATCAAATTAAACACAAAGACACCATCAAGGTTGTTTGCACTGCCCCAATTGTTCTTAACCTGCATCCAGTAGATGAAAGTTTGGACAGTTCCTTTGGTCAGTAGTCCACTGACTGTGACTCTGCATCTTATTTAGAGTCAGCAGCATCAAATTCAGAGTCATGTGCTCGATCATCTTCCTCCCAGGACACCATTATTTTGCCTAGGCGAAGTACCACAGAACGATGTCAGCCATGGCCAAAGCAGTTACCCAGTCCACAGTTTGCATACAAAACTGAGATGTACCTTGAAAGAGCCAATGAAGACTACAAGAAGAATGCTAGTCTTTTGACTACCTCAAAGGTTAAGGCAGACATACTTGAGAAGTTGGCTGAAACAATATACACGTGTACAGCCTATCCATCAAGTGCACAGATAAGTGATGTTGCTGAGGCACTTGTGAAGAAATATCCTTGTCTTAAGGAACCTGGCTCCTTCTCAGGTTACTATGGCTGGCAACAAAGCCTCAAATACAAGATGGCAAATTATTGCACCAAACTCAGAGGCTTTGGTGTTCCTTAGGTGATCTGCAATGCAGTGAAATGCAAGAGGCCTGCTGACCAGAAGACTGCAAAGAATGTGAAAAAGCCCAGAAAAGCAGAGATTAACTGCCTCCCTTCATACCCCAAAGTCAAGAACAAGAGAGGATTCAATTGCTCACTGAAATTATGAAAAGGGACAACCACAGATTAATAAAGGAAAAAATGGGCCAAACATTTGCCCACCGAAGACACGAAGTCATCAACTTATCGCCCTGCATAGAGGACATCAAAGCCAGATGGATTTCTATTTGAGTACACTCCCAGGCTTTTGGCACTCTTCCATTCCAAGGGTGGAACCATGGGGTTTAGGTTGCAAGCTATTCTACTCAAGGTATTCGTTAATAACTGTTCAATTTGG
Organism: Trichomycterus rosablanca; assembly: GCF_030014385.1. Classification (NCBI taxonomy): domain Eukaryota; kingdom Metazoa; phylum Chordata; class Actinopteri; order Siluriformes; family Trichomycteridae; genus Trichomycterus; species Trichomycterus rosablanca. Next base: position 17,876,119 of record NC_085991.1, on the reverse strand, counting down.
TAATATTTTATTTTAGGATTTATGTAGTCAAACTTCATTTGCTGTTTTAATCTATAGTTTACACATCTATACTTTAGACACTGATAATAATAATAATAATAAGTTATACTTATATAGTGCCTTTATCCATGCTCAAGGATGCTTTACAACACTTTACAGTACAATCAATAACAAAAAAAAAACCCTATGAAAAGTGCTCAGTAAAGAGATGTGTTTTAAGCAAAGATTTGAAAATTGTGAGGGAGGACGCAGAGCGGAGAGTAGGAGGAAGGGAATTCCAGAGGCGAGGGGCAGCACAGGTGAATGAACGGCCACCCATAGAAGCCCGCTTGAACCTGGGTACAGCCAATAAGTCGGAGCCAGAGGACCTAAGATTGCGGCAGGAAGAGTGATAGGTTAGTAAGTCAGCTAAATTTACCGGGGCCAGGCCATGTAGTGCTTTAAATGTAAGTAGAAGTATTTTATATTTAATTCTCAAAGAGATAGGTAACCAGTGCAGTTTAGCCAATACAGGTGTAATATGGTCATATTTTTTGGAAAATGTCAGGATCCGAGCAGCAGCATTTTGAATACGTTGGAGAGGGCGGAGGGTTTTGGCAGGAAGCCCATATAAAATTGAATTGCAGTAGTCAAGCCGGGAGGTGACTAGAGCATGAACCAGAGTCTCAGCAGAGTCTTGTGAAAGCAGAGGACGTAGGCGAGAGATATTGCGCAAGTGAAAATAGGTGGATTTGGAAACCGATGCTAAGTGGGAGTCAAAGGATAGGTGTGAATCGAAGAGGACACCAAGATTACGGGCACAATTTGTGGGACAGATGGCAGTGGAACCAATATTAAAAGTCACATCTGGGAGAGTAGAGACAGCAGATTTCGGGCCAATAAGAAGAAACTCAGTTTTGTGAGCATTAAGTAATTATTATGAAGCAAGGAATGTAACTTTTGTACGCAACTGGTAAGCGAGGGGGGAGGCACGGGGTCAGAGGGTTTGAAGCTAATGTATAGCTGAGTATCGTCAGCATAGCAATGGAAGCTCAGACCAAACTGGTGTACAAGGGGGCCAAGAGGGAGCATGTAGATGGTGAAAAGGAGGGGTCCAAGGACCGATCCTTGAGGAACACCTTGTAGAACCGGAACGGTAGCAGATGAATGGTGACCAATACAAACAAATTGACACCTGCCGGTGAGATATGATTTAAACCAGGAGAGAGCTGTGTCTATGAGACCAATCTCAGACAGGCGTGCCAAGAGAATGTTATGATTAATTGTGTCGAATGCTGATGAGAGATCAAGTAGGAGGAGGATAGAGACAAGACCGTTGTCAGAGGCAAGAAGAAGATCATTTAAACATGGATGAGGGCAGTTTCAGTACTATGTATAGAACGGAAACCCGACTGAAAGATTTCAGATAAATTATTAGCATCAAGGTAGTCGAGCAGCTGGGAGGCTACAACTCTTTCTAGAATTTTAGCGAGGAATGGAAGGTTGGAAATGGGCCTAAAATTGCTGAGTGTGGACTGGTCTAAACCGGGTTTCTTAATGACAGGGGTGACAGCAGCAAGTTTCAAGCCACCAGGAACCAATCCAGAGCTAAGTGACAGATTGACAATGTGGGAGATGGGAACAGATAAAGTAGAACAGCAGAGTTTGAGAAGGGCAGTAGGAGCAGGGTCAAGGAAAGAGGTGGCAGATTTCGATGAAGATATAATTCTCTCAATGGTACCAGCGTCAACAGTGGAGAAACACGGAAATGAGCAAGAGGAAGGAAAAATGTAAGAACCAGATATTGTGGAGACAGATTCCGAAGTAGAAAGTTCACTATATATGCCCGACACTTTATCTTGAAAGAAAGTGAGAAAAGAGTTACAGAGATCCGACGACGCAGTAACAGAGTTGGATGGGGGACACAGAATCTTATTAACAATAGAAAAAAGTCTAGATGAGTTATTGCCAGCTTTTTTAAACTCAGAAGTAAGGTAGCTAGATCGGGCAGCATTTAAAGCCACTTTATAATTGGCCAAGTGGTCCGCGAGTGCCAAGGCATGAACCTGCAGCGATGTTTTTTTAAACAGACGTTCAAGCCGGCGGCCCTGGGTTTTTAAGGTTCGAAGCTCAGGAGTATACCAGGGAGAGGAGTGAGAGGTGGGGACAACCGTAGTTTTAACAGGAGCAAGGACCTCAAAAGTATTTGTGAGAGCCTGATTATATATTTTCACAGCCTGATTAACAGAGTGCTGAGACGTGACAGAGACAAAGTTAGAGGATAGTAGGGTAGCAGAGAAGGACAATGGGTTAACAGAGGAGAGGTCCCAGTAGGTGATTACAGTCTTGGATGAATGAGCAAGGGCAGGCAGTGAGAGACTCGAAGTTATAAACAAATGATCCGAAACACCAATGTTGTGTCCTTGAAGATTACTGATAGTATTAGTGGTGGAACAGATGAGGTCCAGGATGTGACCATGTTTATGAGTAGGAAAAGTTACATATTGTTGTAAATCAAAGCAGTTAATTAATGACAGAAATTCAGTAGAGTTTGAGGTATTGGAGTCTAGGTGAATATTGAAGTCACCCAGCAAAACTACAGATGAAGTTAGACCACACACAGACGTCAGAACTTCAGACAAATCAGACAAAAAATCAGTAAAGGGATTTTTAGGTGGCCGGTAGATGAGTATAAAGAGAGTAGGCCTAGGGCACAAGATCTTAACCACCATGTATTCAAAAGAAGAAACCTTAGGGGAGTTACAGATACAGAGATTAATAGCTTGGGAAAAGAGCACAGCCAAGCCGCCACCTCTCCCAGAGGTCCTAGGGGACCTCTGGAAAGATGCTTAAATCCCACCGGAGCAGCACTGTTCAGATGGATATAGTCATTCGGCTGTTGCCAGGTTTCAGTCAGAAAGAGAAGGTCAATGTTATTATGAATAATGTGATCACTGAGTAGAGCAGCCTTGTCAGTGAGCGAGCGACAGTTAAACAGTGCCATAGTGAGCGAGTGATTATGAGAAGACCGAGCAGGTGAAATGTTCATACGAGGAATCGCATGTAGTACGCCAGGATCAGCGCCGCGAGGATGCCAGGTAGAACGCTTCCTGGGACGTCGATCAGTAGACCAGATGACAGGGATTGCTGTGGCTGATGCTTGATAGATGAGGATGGGATGAGAAGGATGATGGGCATATCGCAGACTCCTGCGACCACGATGAACGTACCGTGGACGACGAGAGATGCCAGCGTTAAAACAGAGGTTGTAAGTCGCCGAGTCAAGATGATAAAAAGTTCACGCAGATCAGCAGAAGTATAGTGTAGATAAGGGGAATTGGCATTATCCACGCCATGCGAGGGGCCACAAGTAGTATTCATGATCCCAATTAGTCCAAAAAATACAGTACACAGAAGAAGCAAGCTGGAAAAATTCATAATTGCAAGCTAGCTATAGGAACACAACCACACACACCATCAAGGAGCAGTTAGCAGTAAGCTAAAAGCTATGCTATGCTATGCTATGCTACGTTAGCCAACCAAAAGCAAGCAGCCCACAGACAGTCAAGCAGCAAACGATAAATAAGCCGGGTGAAAGGCAGAACAGCAGATACTGAGCAAAGGAGAGGTAACTCACTTTCCACAGCAGAGCTGAAATGGGGAGCAAACCAGTTGGAGCGGGCTCGCAGACAGCCAGAAGCACCAATAGCGGTGGGTCGGTAACTGAAACAGCTAGCGTAACCAGCCGATGCCGGTAAAAAAAAAAAAGCTGATCAAAAAATGATCAAAAGCAATCCTCCGCATTTCAGAAGTAAGGACAAAAGTAGCAAAACAGCAATGATATTGTAAAAAAAAAAAAAAAAAGGGAAAAAAAGAAAGTAGACCGGAGTGGAACGGCAACCATAACAACCAGCGCACGTCGTACCCAAACCGGAAGTAACTACACTCTGATTCCTGCATTAATGCATTGAGGAGATTCATATGCAGGAGAGGTCAAGTAACACTTCAAGTATCCGTTCTGACAATGGAACTAACCTTGTTGGTGCAAAAATGGAACTTCAAAGTTCACTGTCAGCATGTAACCACTGTAAGATTGAAAAAGTCTTGCTTCATAAAGGAGTTTAATGGAGTATTAATTCTCCAACAGCATCACATTAGGGTGGAGTTTGGAAACAACTAATTCATATGGGAACGACTAATTAATATGGTGAGACGAATACTTTGTTCTATCCTACAGCAACAAACCCTTGATAATAAATTTACACATGCTTTTTTGTGAAGTAGAAGCCATTCTAAATAGTCGTCCTCTCAGTACAGTGTCAGATGACAAGCAGGATCTTGAGCCATTAACACCAAACCACATCCTCCTTCTGAAGGCAAAACCAGCTCTTACACCAGGATTGTTTTTAAAGTCAGACATGTTTGTAAGATGCAGATGGAAACAAGTTCAATATTTGGCTGATCTGTTTTGGAAAAGGTGGACACAGGAGTACTTGTCTTTGCAACAATGTCAAAAGTGGTCTGTAATCAAAAGAGGGCTCCAGAAAGGTGACATTGTGTTGGTGGTGGACAGCACAGCTTCCCGTTGGTCATGGCCTCTTGGAAGGATTTTGGAGGTGCATCCTGACATGAAGGGCTCGGTAGTAGTAAAAAAGAGACTTCCGTGTGATGGCGAGAGTGGCAGCATAGTCTCGTTACTCATCCGACATTTTCTTTATTTTGCCCTTCTGCAGGTTAAATATTTAAAAATAACGGCAAAGGTGGGGCGACAATGACCACAGAGAGGACCAGAAATAAAGGTGCTACGGAGATGTCTGAAGGCGAGCACAAATCACAAGACGCGGCTAACTTGGCAGCAAACGAGCAACAACAACTAGCTGCGCTAGAAAACAGTGAAATCAATTTGAAAATGATACTGGGAGAAATTCAAAGTTTTTGGAAGGTGAACAATCGACAATTGGAGGATATTAAAGGAGAGTTAAATAAAACAAATTAAAGAATTGGAGAAGCAGAGGATCTTATTAAAACTTTGGAAACGCAAGTTCAATACGTGAAGGATGTGTTACATTGAATGATTAAACTAGTCCCAGCAGGAAAGAAGTTGGTGGACCAGAAAGGAAGGTAAAGAAGGGAGAATATACGAACCTACAACGTCCCTGAAAACGCTGAGGCAGGTCCTGTCTGCACTTTTGTGGAGCAACTTTTACATGAGAAACTCGGCATTCCCATAGCTGAACTGAGAATTGAACGCGTGCATAGGCCGCATGTGTCACAACCTGTGGGGAACAATAAGCCTAGATCTATTGTGGTAAAATTCTCTACATTTAGAATGAAGGAAGAAGTTATCTAAAAGGCTTGGATGAAAAAAGATATTTACGTAAATGGACAGAGAATATACTTTGATCACGATTACTCTCTGGAGGTGATGAAAAAAAGAGGAGAAGCGAGTCTTAAAGGACAGGAAAATAAGATTTCAGACTCCATACCCGGCGCGATTTCGTGTGTTTTATAAAGATGGGACACAGTTGTACAACACGGTGGAAGAGACCATGAAGGGTATGGAGACGAAAGGTTTACATGCTAAAAAGATCACCGCTATAGAAAGCCCAGTGGAGCAATTGCAGCGACTGATTGGACTAAAGGAGCAGCGAGGAGAAAAACAACCAACAAAAACAACAGATTTTAAAGAGCGGCTGCGCACGTAGAGGAGACAGGCAACTTCAGCGGATTGATTAATCATTCATTAGACAGACAGGGGAAAGTTGAATGATACACTGGTTACTCTGCTCAACATGTATGCCTTACGGGGAGAGAGATTAGCTATTTCCAAATGATATTTGATATTATTTTATCAGAAACACAGGGAGTATTGATATGTGGAGGGGATCTTAATGTACATTTACAACCTAAACTCGATTCATCAAACGAGAAAACACCCTACCCAAAATCCCTTACTCGGAAAATCAAACTACTTATGAAAGATATTGGGCTTATTGATGTATGGAGAGATCTTTTCCCTAGCGCAAAGGACTATACTCATTTTTCCTTCCCACACTCAGTATACACTAGGATAGATTATTTTACTAAGTTTAGTAGAGACAGAACAATCTTAGTGACCACTCTCCTGTGTATTTAACAGTGGATTTGGAATGTAAACCTAAATTTAGGTGAGGATGTGATGATATAATATCACCATAGTTATGCTCATAATGCTCATTTCAAGCCCCACTTGCCAAAAGTTTGGGTATTTATCGTCTTTTTGCACCACTTACCGATTAATCTATAGTCATGTATCCCGACTCCACACTGAGATGGCAGAAAGTAGTAGGTTGAAAAAGAGAACTAAGAAAATTATTGATTTTTTGCCTCAGAAATAATGTAATACAATAAAAATATGACACAATGATAGATCAGTCACATATTAATAATTACACTAGAATAATTTTTGAAAAAAGGACAAAAAGAATAATAGCTTCACACATTGATTTTATTTTAGATAGGTAACATAAAAAAACTAACAATAATAATAATGATAATAATAATAATAGATAAAACAATGCAAAACCAGTAAAGACATGAACTAAACTATCTACATTTATTTTACAGCGTGTGAACCCGAGATCATACTGCAACCTAAACACAGCTGTGCCTATCTTGCAGCTGTATTTCAGCGGTGCAGACCTCAGGGCTGACCTTTGTCTCTCCCGGGAGACCATCACCTCACTCACCGCTGAATTTAAAACTGAAGCTGATCATGGGTGGAGCAGGGACATTGAAGTGTTGGTGTTCCTCTATTGGCTGGCACATGCAGCATCTTATCGTGTTGTCTCATGAGCCTTCGCCATACCCAAATCATCTGTGCATGACATAAATAGGGCTGTCAGAGGGCTAGTCAGGGAGATCATCACCCTACCAACTGGTGATGAACTAGAGTGTGTAGGAGCTGGGTTTGCCCACTTGGCCGGATCCGAATGTTTTAGAGTGGCAGTTGGTGCTATTGATGGATGCCACATTCGAATAAAACCCCCATCTGCCAACGCACAGTGCTACCTAAACAGGAATTCAGCTTCAAGCCATCTGTGACCACCTGGGGAAGTTCAAAGACATTTTTGTAGGATATCCTGGGTCGGTTCATGATGCAAGGGTACTAAAGAACAGCCCTGTGTATAAAGAGGGCTTATACCCACCTGCAGGACGATACATTCTTGGGGATGGGGGTTATCCCTGCATTAATTCACCTATCCGGCTCCTATCGAGAGCTTGTGCAGAACCCTGTACAGGCTCATTTTAACAGCAAACTGTCCAAGGCCAGGAATGTGGTCGAAAGAGCTTTTGGAATGATGAAGACAATATGGGGTTCCATTTTCTTTAAAGCCCTTGAGGTGTGAGCCCTGTCTTCGCCCCGGAGGTTGTGGCATGCTATGCGATGCTCCACAACTTCTGTATCGCTCATGGAGACATCATTGAGCCAGATTTAACAGGGGTAGATGTTGACCAACCAGAGCCTGTAATTAATGACATTACATCAGATGAAGATGGAAGAAAGAATCTGGCTGCAGCTGTCTCAGCACCACAGCACAGCATACTCTTTATGAGCATGATTATATTTAGAAAAATGTTTTGTTGATAGGTCATGTTGTTTGTTTTTACATTTTGTTCTACAGTTCTTGATTGTCTTTTGACATTAACAGTTTATTAATAATTTAAAAGTAAAACTTTAGTAAAGCATAATTTTCAAATTTTTGTATATTTTTTTTATTACAGTACCCAATTTTTACCCTATTTTTTTATTTTTAATTAAGGTTAAATAAAAAAAATTCCTTTCATTATTTGCCAGTGCGTTTTCTTTCTCACAACATGCAATAATACTATAACACTTTTTGATTTTCAACTATTTATTTTTTCACTAGAATCTCTAAGATTTTAATAAACCTTTCCTCTTCCTCTATCGCCTCCCTATCTCTCCTTTCCTCCCTCATTCTTGCTTCCTGGTCTCTCCTCTCCTCTCTCTCTGTGGCACTCGTATTAAGGATGGACGCTCGCAGATGAGGCAAACGGTTTATTGAAAACACAGTCCAAAATCGTAGTCGAAAATACATGCACAAAGTCGTTAACCAGAAACACAACAACCGAAAAAGAAAGATCCAAAGAAGCGGTCAAACGAAAGCAAAAGTCAGAAAACCATTAAAGCACAAAGATAATCAAAACGCTCGGTATGCACTGAAATACAGATACGATACTTCGCACCCGACAGAACAAAGGCAATGATATAAATAAACTATAGTACAGGTGAGCATGATTAGAAATCAGATGATACTGATCGTTGATATGTTGATAAGATGCATGAACACAGTACAAGGACCTTAACTTGTATTACAAATCTTTTCTGATATTTTTACTGAAGATCTTACCAACAAACAAAGCTTACTTATATTTTTGCTTGAGGTTTTCCCACTTCTTCTTCGCATAAGTGAGTCACTTCCCCCTGCATATTGTTCTCCAACACAAAGGCTCTACAACATAATGCACATAACAGTTATTAATGTATATAGCATACACTGCTTCAAAAAAGTTTAGTCATTAAAAGTTTTTAATGCTTTGCAAAAGTTGAATACTAAAACTTGTCTTTATACCCCCCTTTTAATTAATAATATGCATAAGATGTAACACAAATTTTGTGTTACGTCAAACAAACAGTTACTGTAAGGGGCCGCCTGCACCGACATCTTCCCGCCACCAGAGGGAGACCACGCTCTGCACCCAGTGATAATCAGCTTGATTGATATCAGCTGGGCAACACCTTTCATAAGGACTTTGCCCAGTTCACTCAGCGCAGAGTCTTGCGTTTGCATACAAAAACCAGACCTCGCCGGTAATCGGTATCTCTCTTTGAAGGAACCTTTTTACTGCCCTCTCCTTTTCTCGCCTTGTAGGAAACCAGTACCCTCCAGGCTCTGTCTATCTTCCTTTGTAGCTTAAAGAAACTTTAAAAGAAAAATATTAAAAAAGTATTTCTTTAGTTATCTCCTCGCACCTTTGCAGAGGTTTCCATCTTAGTTCTGACAAGACTACACGACGGCCAGTGGGTAGCTTGCCAGGTTGTTTTCCTTTGTTAGTCCTAACTTTGTTTGGCATCCTTTGTTTCCATTTTCTCACCTTTTTTGGCTTTAATTTTTCTAAGTTCTAGAATCTACGTTTTCCTTAGCTCAGCCGGTGGCGCAGTGGTTAGAGCATTAGCCTTTTGGCTGTTCAGTATGCCAGCGGGAAGGGTTCGAGACCCAGTATATAAGTTCTGACTATTACACTCCCGTGGCTGGCTTCTTTCTTTTACCTTTCATCTACGTGGTCAGTTGTAGTCTAGGCAGGTATAGTCTGTCCTGCTACCATTTTATTTATTTATTTTTATTTTTTTATTTTTTTATCCCCTATCGTCATTAGGGCATAGCTCTTCTTGCATCAGCATTGCTCTTCCACACCAGCGACCCCGGTTCAAATCCCACTCTCTCCAATACTTCCCTATCTGCTTTTGGGTTCACCCAGGTGGTTACTGACACCTGGGAAACACAACATGTGGCGACACCGCCCCATAACAGTTACTTACTCAAACCCTCGCTGCATTTCGTTTTCCCGTGAAGGCCCTCTGGTTGGCCACTCTCACCCAAATACGTTTTTTTTGTGTCTTCATTAGTTTTAAAAGGGATGGCTAATGTGACTGTGCAGCAACATTACAACAATCATGAAAATTTAGCCTCAAAAACCCCAAAGCTTGATAGATTTACCTTCCTAAAGATAGTTTGGCCCATCACTAGCATTACAGATAAAATTAAATGAATCTATAGATAGATCAATTTATTAATCCCATAGGGAAGTTTAGTTATTACAGCAGCTCAATATATATTAATGCAAAGTAATATAGTACGCAAGTATTAAAGTATGCAAGTATTAAAATACAAAAATATTAAGTAGACATGTAATGTTGTACAACACTATGTAGTTAAATAAATTGAATAAAAAGTAGTATATCGGTTTTATTGTTCTACCAGAAAAACAAGATGTAAACTAAATGAACATGAATATTTAACCTTTGCGTTATTTCTCGAGTATACAACAATAACCTTGGCTTAAAAACTCACAGGTAACGTGGATAACAATTTTAAAATCAGACAAACTAAATTCCGTCGTTTTCTATAAAGCTAATCATAACGTTATCTAGGTTTGTACGCAAAAAAAACATTTTCATTTTGTTTATCTTACTTACACTTGTAAACAGAGGACTCTTCATTTTCCGCCATCTTTCTTCTTCCGCTTCAAACGCATACGCAGCTACAGTTAAATTATGGGATACATCAGCGGACCGAAAGTGTGCATTGCTTGCATACTCAAACATGGCTGCCCAAGAAGCAGGTCATCCGGGTACTTCTCGCGTACCTTTTTATGTATACTATGTATTCGGACATACTAACCGCTCTTGCGTACTGCTTTCGCATACTATTGAGTATGGAAGTATGCGATTTCGGACACAGCTTATAATCCAGGCCGTGCGAAGGGAGGAATCAGACATTGATTTTTTTTTAAATGCAATATACCCACCTGCCGTGACTGAAAGCCAGAACAGAGCAATGATAGCAGAGATAACAGTGGAGGAGATTAAAACTGCAATTGGAAGATTAAAGGGGAATAAGTCTCCAGGCTCTGATGGATTCACAGCAGAGTGGTATAAAGTTTTTTAGAAGGAATTAACTCCCATTTTACTATCTACTTTTAATTGGGCACTGAAGAAGCACAAATTTGACGTGTTCAATGTGTTGTCCCTGGTGCTGAACACAGAGCTGAAGGCGCTGGATCCAATCGTTATATTTTACAGAATGGGATAGAATGATCTCACAATTTAATTGGCAGGGGAAAAAGCCTAGAGTACGTTTTAAAACATTGCAGCTGTCTAAAGGAGGGAGGGGGCTGGGCCCTTCCATCACTGAGAAACTACTATCAGGCAGCACAAATTAGAGCAACAGTGTGTTGGTGCAATTCAGAATACCAGCCGCAGCGAAAATCAATAGAGAACCTCACGATACAAAATACCCCTCTACAAGCGATAATGGCAGATCAAGAGTTACAAAGATATATACTGTAGATGAAATTAATAATTAATGGGTAAAATCCACACTGAAAGTATGGAAAAATATTGTAAGAGAATATAATTTGGTAGATTAACATTGTTAACATTTTGACATGGGGAGCATATGATTCAGAATTCCCACCAAATAGACGTGATAATAGATTTCATATATGGCTGACAAAGGGAATAACGGCTATGTGCACCATAGTAGAGTAAGGGGAAATCATGAGTTTCCAAACACTAAAAGAACGTTTCCTATTAGACAACAAAGATTTTTACAGGTATCTTCAAATCAGAAACTACTTTGACCAGAAAGTGAAGAGGGGCTGTGGGGACAAGCAAACTGGCTTAGTAGAACTGTTAGTTAAAGCATATTCATCTAAGGACAAAGCACGCTATAAAACAATTTCTAAGATTTATAAAGCCCTTATGAGTATGAACATATACTCAACAATTTAGTATCAAAACATTTCACACAAGTTATTTATGCATGTTTGGGTCGGGTCATTTTCCAACTCTTGGCCATGTGAAAACCGCTATTTGGGACAGGTCAGGTTGTTGAAAACAGTTGAACATGAGTTTCCTATCTTTCAGTGGGAACCAGAATTATGCATATAGTAAAAAGGGGTTCGAGAATAGCCATTTTCAAAAAATTTTTAGAGGCTGCTTCTTGTAGTGCAGTGTTGGACTGTTGAAAATACTAGATGGCAAACTTCCAAACATATTACTAAACTGTATGTTTTCTTTCATGTGCTATCAATGTAAATTCTAAACGATGCACTGATAGTGTTTTATATATACACTGCCTGGCCAAAAAAAAGGTCACCACCTGGATTTCACTAAGCAAATAGGTAAGCGCCTCCCTGCATGGGTGATTATGTTTCAGATGGTAACAAGTTATTTAACCCTAACTGATGCAGTGAGTAGCTTCTAATTTGTTAAACAACCATGTCGAAAGACACATCCTGTGGTCGTGGAAAAGATGTTAATCAGTTTCAGAAGGGTCAAATTATTGGCATGCATCAAGCAGAGAAAACATCTAAGGAGATGGTTGAAACTACTAAAATCGGGTTAAGAACTGTCCAACGCATTATTAAAAAGTGGAGGGACAGTGGGGAAACATCATCTTCGAGGAAGGAATGTGGTAGAACTGGGATATGTTTAATAGTAAAAGTAAGAGCATTTCCACACGCACAATGTGAAGGAAACTCAAGGGATTGGGACTAAACAGCTGAGTAGCCTTAAGAAAAGCACTTGTCAGTAAGGCTAACCGGCAAAAACGGCTTCAATTTGCTAGGGAGCATAAAGATTGGACTCTGGAGCAATGGAAGAAGGTCATGTGGTCTGATGAGTGCAGATTTACCCTGTTCCAGAGTGATGGGCGCATCAGGGTAAGAGGAGAGGTGGCTGAAGTGATGCACCCATCATGGCTAGTGCCTACCGTACAAGCCTGTGGGAGCAGTGCTATGATCTGGAGTTGCTGCAGTTGGTCAGGTCTAGGTTCAGCAACGTTATGTGCCCAAAGAATGAGGTCAGCTGACTACCTGAATATACTGAACGACCAGGTTATTCTATCAATGGATTTTTTCTTCCCTGATGGCATGGGCATAGTCCAAGATGACAATGCCAGGATTCATTCAGCTCAAATTGTGAAAGAGTGGTTCAGGGAGCATGAGACATCATTTTCACACATGGATTGGCCACCACACAGTCCAGACCTGAACCCCATTAAGAATCTTTGGGATGTGCTAGAGAAGACTTTGCGCAGTGGTCCAAATCTCCCATCATCAATACAAGATCTTTGGGGAAAATTAATGCAACTCTGGACAGAAATAAATGTTGTGACATTGCAGAAGCTTGTGGAAACGATGCCACAGCGAATGCGTGCCGTAATCAAAGCTAAAGGTGGTCCAACGAAATATTAGAGTGTGTGACTTTTTTTGGCCAGGCAGTGTATAATATATATGCCTTTTGGTGTTATACACATGAACAACCTTTTGGTTTGTATAAGTGACTAATTCTCATTTTCTCCCCACAGACATTTATGTGGCTGTGCAAAGAGTGCAAGAGAGCAGTGACATCAAGGTCTCTGTTATTGAAGCATTACAGGTTAGCTCATGGTCATTTTGGCCGCAGGCACCCGTACCCATGTGCATATTCACATTGCCCCTGTGTTTTCAAAACATGGAATGCTCTCCATAGTCACTTAAGCAGATCTCATGCTAATCAAATTGCACAAAGATCTGTGAGTGTGGTTACATTTAACTGCCATTTGTTTACATGCAGTGACCTGGCTTCAGAGCAAGAATATTTTAGTCACATCAACAACCACCTTAAGAGTCACGAAACAGTGCATTGTATGTTTGAGGGCTGTTCGTTTATGACAAATGTTTATGGTACTTTTAAGTCACATAAAAATAGGAAGCACAACTCGTATACTCTAAAAGACTTTAAATTGGGTATTGTAAAATCAAGTGAAACACAAACTTCAGCTGATGACAGAGTAGATGATACATCATCAGAAGATGCCACTAGGCACTGCTTTCAAACAGAGACAGTATTATAAGGAATATTTTCACGTGGTTGATTCAATAGAATACATACTCCAGTCCCGAACAAATCTGACTTTTCAGTATGTTCCCATATTGAAATTATTACAACAGTTACTCAAAAAGAAGGATATACTTAATAAAGTTGTTGATAGTGTTAGAAATTCAGCATACACGAGTCAGGAGACCGGGTCTTCAGGGTAGAGTAGTATATTAACACATACAGATGTATGGGCGCAGCTTGGAAGACCAACAGAATCTAACTAGACATATTTTTGGGGACACTTTATCTACACTAGAAATGAGGGGAGGTATTAAGAAACAAGAGGAGGAGGTTAAGGGGGGAAGGAAATGGCAATGGAACAAAGATTGAGGAAGTGTGAATACAAGATACAAGAGGGGGGGTCAGGATACAAGATGACAAAAGGTGTGAGGAGACAAGATTAGGTGTGTGTAGGAGACAGGGAGTGGGGAAAATACAGGATATCAACCAGGAGGTTTTCAATATCCAAAAGATGTTAGCAGACAGGATTTAGGGGTATGTAGAAGACGGGAAAAGGGAGTAGGTGAGGTGTGAATCTCTCAATAGCCATGCAGGACAGCATTCGCTAATTAAGAGCAGTATACTGTAGATCTTATTGAGATGGTAATTAATTTTTGAACAATGATTACCTGTCTAGTGAGAAATTCTGAATATTTTTGTGCCTCTATATAGATGATTTTTAAATCTGCAATCCATTGGGGACCATGCAAAAAGCATACACTTTGTTCAATTTATTGGATTCTAGGAAACCTACCACCAGGTTCTCATTCATCTCTCTCCTCAATTTATCTTGCTTTGTTATGTAAAAGTGATGATATAAAGATCTTTGGCTATCCGAAAATATTTCAGCCCCTTCTGCAAGACCTTGTCACTTAGGAGCATTTATTAAAGGCACAGTCCAGTCTGTAGTGGCAGATAGTCTTGGCGCTCATGGATTGGCCGGTTTTGTGGAACATTTTTCTGGAGAGTACTTCTGCAGATTTTGCACTGCCAAACACTCAGACATTCAGTCAAAAGAGGTAAAGACTGGTGAATTTCAACTCAGAACTGAAAAGCTGCATCGTGTACATGTAGCAAGGGAACTTGAAGAAGGAAAACCCCGTTATGGTGTGAAAAAAGCTTGTGTCTTAGCCGAGAGCCTTTTTTACTTTAAGGTTACTTCAGGCTTCCCCCCGATCTTGCTCATAATCTCTTCAAGGGCATAGTGCCTGTTGAGCTAGCTAAATGCTTTGGAGTTTTAATAGCCAAGAAGTATTTCTCTTTTGATACCCTAAACCGGTTGATTCAGACCTTTCCTTATAAGTGTGGAGACAAGACTAATTGTCCTCATTTATTACCACATACCTTCCTAAGTAAAAGAACAGTCGGTGGCAATGCACACGAGAACTGGTGTCTATTGAGATTGATGCCACTAATTGTTGGAAATTAATAAGATAATGTTGAATTGGTAGTTTGCCCCATCCATACCAATGAGTCAATTGCATTCTTGGAGAGTAAAATATCAGAGCACCAATATAGGTACCAAGAACCTTTCCCAGAAAGAAATCTGCTACCAAAACATCACTTTCTAGAACATTATCCAGCAATGATTCGCCAATATGATCCACTTGTTTTCTTGTGGACAATGAGATTCGAAGCCAAACATGTTTTTTTTAAACAAGTTGTTAGGCACACAAACTGCTTTATAAACATAACCCTATCTTTGGCCAATGAACACCAGCTCATGATTGGCCATTATCTGCATGCATCATGCTATGCAAAACCCTCTCTGGAAGTTGCGCGAGTTTCAGCAGTCCCTGTTGAAATCCTGCAAAAGGATGTGGCACTTAGATTGACTCAGAAGTACCCTAATGTTACTTTGGTTAACCTTGCCAAAAATGTCTCTGTTGGAGCCATAAACTACAGACGTGGCATGGTAATAGCACATGGATCAGTTGATGGACTGCCAGAGTTTGCAGAAATTGTGCAGATGTGTGTTTTGAAAGATAAATTAGAATTCATAGTGAAAAAAATACCCTCGTTGTACAGGGAACACTACCGGGCCTTCCAATTGGATCCATCTTCAACGGATGTTTGTCTGTTTGAGTTAAGTGAACTGGCAGATCGTTACCCCCTATCTGACTACAGAATTGGAGCACTCCGCGTGGTGACTTTAAAAAAATACATACATTCCTCAGGTAATATATGGTAACGCCTGGCACCTAACAGAAAAACATACTTGGGTACTGATATTTTCATCGGATGTTGTCTGGTCTCTGATGTCAGGTGATGTCATTATGTTTGAAGTACAACAAATGGATCACCTGACATCAGAGACCTTCCGATAACAGATGGCCAGTTCAGTACCCTATATATCAGACCCTATATTTTAGATATCAGATTTGATTGTTAAGCTAATAAATAGATAAAAGCATTTTAGGAGGGTGTCTGGATTTTTAATAATACACACACTTGCATATACCTACCTGAAGTGCATGATGATTGTATTTGTTGTAAGACTTGTATAATACTTCTGCTTTTTAGGTTCTGTCTAATTTTATCATTTTTTTTCTATATAGAGTAATAGTTGGATTGGAAAACAACTCTGAAAAAAATATTCTGCCTTCTGGAATGCCGGACTCAGTAGATGACTTTAAACTCGAGATTAAAAGACAATGTGGAATTTCACAGGACTTCAGATTGCAATATATGGACGTTGATTTTGACGAGTTTCTAAATCTGACCTCAACAGCGGATCTCAAACACTTGGGCACAGTTAAAGTGATTAGAAATGCACCAGAAACAACTAATGCAGTGGCTGTTTCAAGTGCACATGAAGGAGGTGCTCAACTGACGCTTGCAATTCTGTCTGAGGGAATCCAGCTCCCTTTCTTCTGTGGACACAGGTATACTTTCATCGGCTGAGTCAACAACCTCAACTTCATTGCTGAGATCCCAAGCCTGGCCAGCAAGCTTCCCCATACCACAGTTCCCTTATGAAGTAGAGCTGCAACTGGTGAAGGCCAATCAATAATTTCGAAATAATGGCACCCTCCTCAGCCCAAGCCCAAAACTTAAGTCGGCCATTTTAGAGTCCTTGGCTTCAGAAATAATAAAGTACAAAGCATACCCTACTAAGTGCTAAATTTGACGATATGGCAGAAGCTTTAATTAAAAAGCATCCATGCCTAAAAGAGCAAGGTTCTGTCAGTGGATTCTATGGTTGGAAGATTAGTTTAAAATACAAAATGGGAAATTATTGCACTAGTCTGAGAAATATAAGCTTTGAATTGAGCATCAATTCCCTGAAACGTAGACAAGGTAACACACGAGGTCCAAACCAAGTAAAGAAACCCAGGAGAGCCGAAGTGAATTATTTACCAGACTATCCAGCTGGAGAAGACAAAGAAAGTCTTACAAAAAATTTACTATCTGAGGTCATTAAGAAGGACAGCCATCAGTTGATCAAAGATGGAAAAAAACTTTGCCCACAAGAGGCATGAACTTATTAATGACATGCCCTTCATTGCAGAAGTCAAAATTACATGTCCAACTCTTAACATGACACACTTTTGAATTATTATTGGGAAAAAAAGTCACAACCCACATTTTGAAGCATTGTTTTAAGCAATAGTATTTGTATACAAGAGGGTCATAATGTTATGGCTGATCGGTGTATATTCACTTTGTTTGCTATCACACCGAGCATTAAGTTCAATTGGTTTCAGTAAGGTTTTATGTACATAAGCCATACCGTGATGTATATTGGGACTTTAAACTTTAATATTTCACCATATTGCCTAACCCTGCTGAAGATACAATTTTAATGCAGTTAAGTTTAATTCATTATTTATGTACTGCAAAATGCTGGGTTGTATTGTAAATTGTTGCTTTCTGTCTCCACCCCATAACACTTTTTTCCAGATATGTGCAGAATTCAAACGTATTACCACCATACCACTGATGTCCAAGTTTATGTCAGAACTTGACCACCACTCCACCAAGCTGTCCAGAGTGCTCTGTAAAAAGGGAGGAGTAGCAGGACGCAAGATCACAGAGATCATCAGACAAGGTTTGTGATTAGTTGTTTTGTATAATAAAGAAATGTTTTTTTTTACTTCATTCATTAAGGCCCAATCCACACTACTACGTCTTTGTTTAACAACAGTGTTTTAAAACAAAAATGATCTGTGAAGAAGAGCATTTTCTTCTCTGTATCTCTCGTCCAAAAAGAGAAATGCATTACATAACCATAGACTTGCCAGATTATTTGTCTCAGCTCACCAAGAAGAATTAAAAATCTCTGAATTTTATTACTTTTGCCTTTTATAATTCAGCCAAGTTAATGCATGGAGTGCCTGCCTGCGCTGCAGAGATCAGCATTCTTACATTCTGCCGTGCACCGAGTTTAAAAAAAAAGTTGTCAGACGGAAGCCGGCTCCACAAAGCTCACTGAAAAGAACCGGGGTCATTCACTGCCGACACATTGCCTGTCACATGTTTGGATTGCTACATTTTTGGTCACCCACACTATAACAGAGCCACTGTGTTTCCACAATAATATGGAAGACAGAAGTTATGTTTTCAAACAGACATAGTACTGTGGATGGGGTCTAAGTCTCCACTGATACTGGTTGGAGCCCTCCTTCTTTGAAAACATTTGACCCAGTCTTTGAAAGGCTTTACTTGTACCTGTCAGTAAAGTATTGTACAGTCACATTTCTCTCTTTTACAGAATGATAACATTGACACTAGGAGGGCTTGCAACCTGAAAGCACTTGCTGTTTATTTAAATGAAGACCCGGGGAAGCTCATAAAAGAATATCTATTAAGTGTAAGGTAATGTTTTTTAACAGTGTAGAATTAGTAGGTTAGGTAGTGGTGGTGGCACTATATTGTAGAGTGGATCACATTTATGCAGAATGAATCACATAATTATATATTTTGGCACCCATAAACTTTGCTATTTCCTTGTTCACACTGCTCTGCTTATCACTGCCTGGTGCTCAGCACTGCTATCCATGTGATAACAGCAGTGCAAGCCATCATTTGTCTATTTGTTGTTGACCAGCAGGCACATATAGACACTCTTTACAGATGGGGCTGCCCAGGGTCTGTATGTTTTTGTGTGTCTTTCCAAGGCAGCTCATAGCCAGTTGAAAAATATTAGGATTAAAAGATATAACTTTTTTAAACAGGTTTTTTTCCATCAAATATACAGTAGCTTGCAAAAGTATACATTTTCTGCATGGCATGATTTGTACACATTTTTCCATTGTGTTTCTGTGAAGTTTTTCCCAACAAAATATTTTACAGATATTTAGCTCAAGAAGATAAACTCAAAATTTAGTGTTTGCACAAGTATTCAAACCTTACACATTAATACTCTTATCAAGAATCTTTTAGCTGCAGTAAAAGCTTTAATTATTTTGGGATAATTATTTTAGTGTTTAAGATTTGCACATTATTCAGGCATGATTCTGTCACCTTTGACAAGCAAGGGGACTGATTACTTATACAAATACTGTTACTCATAGATAAATATCTACAGTACATATATACAGTATATATACAGTGTAGTGTCATGGATATTTGGATTTCTATTTTCTTTTTCTTATTATTAAAACTAAAACATTAAAACTAGGATCTCTTCACTTCAGGCCTGGACGCGCCAGCGAAATTGTAATCTTCAAGTCATGACACGAACCCCATTTGACCCCTCCTTTCTGGATTTACGACCCTTTGAACTAATACACCAAAAGCCTCCCTGGGGAGAACAGGATTTCGGACTGACTTTCCAGACCTCTTTTGTGTAAACAAAAGGCAGGCTTTAACCATAAAAAACCCCATTTGGGCCAATATTCCCTAATGTTTATTAGCCTGGGGATTTCTGATGTGTGGGAGTCTGTCTCTTAATGACTCTCTAACGACTCTTTCACAGCTACAAGGACCCTCCACTCCAGACATTAAGGCACCGGGGCTTTCAGAGTCCCCAAGATCTGCTGGGAAAGATCACACCTACACACCCACAGAAGAACCCACTCACAATTACACATTCCAGAATTGTAATTGTTCTAGTTTGGCAATATGCTGTCTGCTTATATGTTATAATTTGCTCAGGGTAAAACTGTTCAAATATTAGGCTGATTCAATATAAGCTTAAAATCTTAGGAAGTATTTCCTGCTCTGTTGTCTCCACAGAATGTATGCATGTGAATGTATGAAGTTGTTTTAGTAATCATTTATCAGATTGTGTGCTTATAGTTATACATGTATAATCCTATTAAGGTGTGCTAAAGTTATCAAAAACACTTGATGCTTGTTGATTCTTGTGGCTAAAAGTTAACACATCCCAGTATATATACAGTAGATATACTTATAAGAGTGTCCATACCAGTCCGTATCTAGTATAAACATTTAAAGTGTAAGAAATATTGGAATGTTTAATGCTAGATAAAAGTAGCAATTTGGGAGTACTATAGTGCCACCCAGTGGTTGCTTAAAAGGTTTGTCCTTTCTGGTGGGACCGGGGAAGATAAAATTACGCCACACCCTCTGTAGGAGGTCCTGGTCATCTTATTGGTCTTCCCTAAGCAAAACTCCTCCCCTCACGGCCACTTGAAAAGAGGCGGTAAAAGCTGATGCTAGTCAGACCTACTCGACCTTCGACGCTCTCGAAAAAAGAACTGAACGCTCCAACTCGGCACTCTAGACTTCAACAAGGAAGAGCTAAAGCTGACTGACCCGAGGAGATCACCAGAGGACAGCTGACCCGACTGAATCCACAGTCCGGCAACGGTGATACTCAGCTGGCTTTGCTCTAGAGCCACTACCGTCTAGGAGAAGCGCTGGTCGCATCCACCAGACAGACATCAGCCACAAGCCTTCTTTTCAACGCTTATTGCCCAGATTCTGACGCGAAGGCAGAACCCAACCTCTTCACGCAATCCTTGGTGTGAGTCGCCTGGCAGAGCTGTTCTAAGGAAGCGAACATCCAGACTACCTGCACTGCGTTGTTGAGCTGACCCGACCAGAGGAGCCACTGAGCCGTCTATTGAAACCGGTCAAAAGAGCTCCAACGTGAAGAACCATCACTGAACTTTGAAGACTGCAAAGGTAGACCATACATTCTTGCTTTCGTGAAGGGCTTGGTTCTGGTTATTCTTTTTCTAACGTAAAACCCATTAATAATAGACACCCTGATTAGACACATCTTCCTCTTTTCACCAAAAAGGTTCCATTCATAAGTTCTTAATATTTGATTTAGTATTTTCCATAATTTTACTCGTTACTGTTTAATCATATATTCCTTTTTATCAAGTACTGTTTTTGCTATGTTTTAATCTTCAATAAATATGATAATCATTTAAGTTGAGTGTGTTAATTTTGATTACCAGAAGCGAGAATAGACTTAAAGAATTCCATCCTACAGAATAGAGCTGATTGGTCCTTAATTTGGTTTTTCTGGAATTTGCCAAAACCTAAGTTAAAATAAACTAAATTCCGGTGGTGCCCCTTTCATATTAAAAAGGTTATTAATCTTTTGAAGCTAATTATTATCACAACAACAGTGTATCACAAAAGTGAGTACACCCCTCACATTTCTGCAAATATTTCATTATATCTTTTCATGGGACAACACTATAGACATGAAACTTGGATATAACTTAGAGTAGTCAGTGTACAGCTTGTATAGCAGTGTAGATTTACTGTCTTCTGAAAATAACTCAACACACAGCCATTAATGTCTAAATAGCTGGCAACATAAGTGAGTACACCCCACAGTGAACATGTCCAAATTGTGCCCAAATGTGTCGTTGTCCCTCCCTGGTGTCATGTGTCAAGGTCCCAGGTGTAAATGGGGAGCAGGGCTGTTAAATTTGGTGTTTTGGGTACAATTCTCTCATACTGGCCACTGGATATTCAACATGGCACCTCATGGCAAAGAACTCTCTGAGGATGTGAGAAATAGAATTGTTGCTCTCCACAAAGATGACCTGGGCTATAAGAAGATTGCTAACACCCTGAAACTGAGCTACAGCATGGTGGCCAAGGTCATACAGTGGTTTTCCAGGACAGGTTCCACTCGGAACAGGCTTCGCCAGGGTCGACCAAAGAAGTTGAGTCCACGTGTTCGGCGTCATATCCAGAGGTTGGCTTTAAAAAATAGACACATGAGTGCTGCCAGCATTGCTGCAGAGGTTGAAGACGTGGGAGGTCAGCCTGTCAGTGCTCAGACCATACGCCGCACACTGCATCAACTCGGTCTGCATGGTCGTCGTCCCAAAAGGAAGCTGACGCACAAGAAAGCCCACAAACAGTTTGCTGAAGACAAGCAGTCCAAGAACATGGATTACTGGAATGCCCTGTGGTCTGACGAGACCAAGATAAACTTGTTTGGCTCAGATGGTGTCCAGCATGTGTGGCGGCGCCCTGGTGAGAAGTACCAAGACAACTGTATCTTGCCTACAGTCAAGCATGGTGGTGGTAGCATCATGGTCTTGGGCTGCATGAGTGTTGCTGGCACTGGGGAGCTGCGGTTCATTGAGGGAAACATGAATTCCAACATGTACTGTGACATTCTGAAACAGAGCATGATCCCCTCCCTTCGAAAACTGGGCCTCATGGCAGTTTTCCAACAGGATAACGACCCCAAACACAACCTCCAAGATGACAACTGCCTTGCTGAGGAAGCTGAAGGTAAAGGTGATGGACTAAACCCAATTGAGCACCTGTGGCGCATCCTCAAGTGGAAGGTGGAGGAGTTCAAGGTGTCTAACATCCACCAGCTCCGTGATGTCATCATGGAGGAGTGGAAGAGGATTCCAGTAGCAACCTGTGCAGCTCTGGTGAATTCCATGCCCAGAAGGGTTAAGGCAGTGCTGGATAATAATGGTGGTCACACAAAATATTGACACTTTGGGCACAATTTGGACATGTTCACTGTGGGGTGTACTCACTTATGTTGCCAGCCATTTAGACATTAATGGCTGTGTGTTGAGTTATTTTCAGAAGACAGTAAATCTATTCTGCTATACAAGTTGTACACTGACTACTCTAAGTTATATCCAAGTTTTATTTCTATAGTGTTGTCCCATGAAAAGATATAATTAAATATTTACAGAAATGTGAGGGGTGTACTCACTTTTGTGATACACTATATATATATATATATATATATATATATATACAGTGTATCACAAAAGTGAGTACACCCCTCACATTTCTGCAGATATTTAAGTATATCTTTTCATGGGACAACACTGACAAAATGACACTTTGACACAATGAAAAGTAGTCTGTGTGCAGCTTATATAACAGTGTACATTTATTCTTCCCTCAAAATAACTCAATATACAGCCATTAATGTCTAAACCACCGGCAACAAAAGTGAGTACACCCCTAAGAGACTACACCCCTAAATGTCCAAATTGAGCACTGCTTGTCATTTTCCCTCCAAAATGTCATGTGATTTGTTAGTGTTACTAGGTCTCAGGTGTGCATAGGGAGCAGGTGTGTTCAATTTAGTAGTACAGCTCTCACACTCTCTCATACTGGTCACTGAAAGTTCCAACATGGCACCTCATGGCAAAGAACTCTCTGAGGATCTTAAAAGACGAATTGTTGCGCTACATGAAGATGGCCAAGGCTACAAGAAGATTGCCAACACCCTGAAACTGAGCTGCAGCACAGTGGCCAAGATCATCCAGCGTTTTAAAAGAGCAGGGTCCACTCAGAACAGACCTCGCGTTGGTCGTCCAAAGAAGCTGAGTGCACGTGCTCAGCGTCACATCCAACTGCTGTCTTTGAAAGATAGGCGCAGGAGTGCTGTCAGCATTGCTGCAGAGATTGAAAAGTTGGGGGGTCAGCCTGTCAGTGCTCAGACCATACGCCGCACACTACATCAAATTGGTCTGCATGGCTGTCACCCCAGAAGGAAGCCTCTTCTGAAGTCTCTACACAAGAAAGTCCGCAAACAGTTTGCTGAAGACATGTCAACAAAGGACATGGATTACTGGAACCATGTCCTATGGTCTGATGAGACCAAGATTAATTTGTTTGGTTCAGATGGTCTCAAGCATGTGTGGCGGTAGTACAAAGATAAGTGTGTCATGCCTACAGTCAAGCATGGTGGTGGGAATGCCATGGTCTGGGGCTGCATGAGTGCAGCAGGTGTTGGGGAGTTACATTTCATTGAGGGACACATGAACTCCAATATGTACTGTGAAATACTGAAGCAGAGCATGATCCCCTCCCTCCGGAAACTGGGTCGCAGGGCAGTGTTCCAGCATGATAATGACCCCAAACACACCTCTAAGACGACCACTGCTTTATTGAAGAGGCTGAGGGTAAAGGTGATGGACTGGCCAAGCATGTCTCCAGACCTAAACCCAATAGAACATCTTTGGGGCATCCTCAAGCGGAAGGTGGAGGAGCGCAAAGTCTCGAATATCCGCCAGCTCCGTGATGTCGTCATGGAGGAGTGGAAAAGCATTCCAGTGGCAACCTGTGAAGCTCTGGTAAACTCCATGCCCAGGAGAGTTAAGGCAGTTCTGGGAAATAATGGTGGCCACACAAAATATTGACACTTCAGGAACTTTCACTAAGGGGTGTACTCACTTTTGTTGCCGGTGGTTTAGACATTAATGGCTGTATATTGAGTTATTTTGAGGGAAGAATAAATTTACACTGTTATATAAGCTGCACACAGACTACTTTTCATTGTGTCAAAGTGTCATTTTGTCAGTGTTGTCCCATGAAAAGATATACTTAAATATCTGCAGAAATGTGAGGGGTGTACTCACTTTTGTGATACACTGTATATATATATATATATATATATATATATATATATATATATATATATATATATATATATATATACAGTATAACTGTTTATTTTGGCGTTGGAAATGGATTGGTACGGCATAGCAGTTCTCATTAAAATACTGAATGGAAAGTATGTACAAATCTTTTGGCATGTAGAAAATTGTAAGTGACTATATAATGTCGTTGTTAACAGAATTATTAGCATAGATTTACCTGTTAAACATGACATCTGATATTCAGTAAAATGTCTCTTTGGTCTGTAATTTAGGAAACTTTGGTGATGCTCAGAGCCAAATGGATATGACCACCCTTGGGATTTACGTCATCAAACATGAGGGTGCAGATTCTTCCAATCCACCAGAAGATGTTGGGATCATAGTTGAGGGTGTCACTGTGCTTAAAGACATTGGAGATGTCTCAAGTGCTACTGCTCTGCTCTTTGGGGTCATCTATGTTCTGAACTTGAGTTACCCATCTGACTTGAAGTACACTTTCGAATTTCTTCAGAAGGTCCTGATGGAAATTGATATCCATCGTCTTTTAAACAAGGTCCAGGTACTGAAGAATAAACTGTATTAATTAATTAAGGTAAGGGATCTTTGAGCCAAGCTGAGATAGATACAAGTTTTTATGGAATGTTATGTTTTATGGACTGTTCTTATGTTCTTAACTCACTTGAAAATTGACTGAACTGTCTATGCAATATTTTTGAGTTTGTCAGGTCTTGCCAGTTAATTACTTCAGTTTCTATGCACTTTAGCTGGTTATTTGCATTTACAGTGGTGCTTTTTGTGAATTTTGTGCACTCTTTTCTATATTTCTGCATAAGTTCGACGTTTTTCTGTATATTTGCATAAATTTGACCTAAAACTTCATTTTAAAGGGTTCACAAACTTTCAAGCACCACTTATTATACAATTATGCTGTAGAAATGCAGTGAAAACATAATTCTTGTGACTCCTAATTGTTTACATTTGTGCATTAAAGGACAGTTTTTTAAGAAATGCTTAGTGCTGGAAAATGACATTATAATTGATGTTTTAAGATGTTTTGTATTGCCATGTTGCTTGTGATTTCATGCAGCTACATGTTTGTAGATATATGGGAATTGATAATGGTTCAAATTGACAATTGATACTAAAAATATGTTTTGAAGACAGTGTGCAATTCTTTTATGTTCACACACAATTTTAACAGACCCATACATTTTAGTTGAACAAATTCAACACAGTTACTTAGATTTACTTAAGAATGTTATGTCAAGTGTGGTTCCATGCAATGGTCTTACTTAAAAGTAACTTACATAGCTTGTGTTTGTCTTACCTACTTAATTTAGTTAGTTGTACATAACAGCATTAATTTGGTTCAATGTAAGAATATTGCATAAAATTTAAATAATCTAGTTAAGGTTAATATACTCAATTCAGCCATATATAATGTATTTAATTGCATCAAGTCCACATATTGCAACAATAAAGTATCTTAGTATTTACTTAACACAGTTGCGTGGAACCACATGAAATAACTTTTTTAAGTAAATCCAAAGAAAAAATGTTTTGAGTGTATGCTGGAGGAAATGTGGATGCCAAGAAGCAAACCACTATCACATTTTTTGTGGATGCTTACTTATTCAAAAATCTGGGTTAGCATATATTTAGAAGGGAGATTCCTATGTGTAAGTTATTATATTTGGGATGTATTCACCCTGATGTGGGACAAATAGATGGATATTTATTGGCTGTTCTTTTAGCAGCTAGTAAAAAAGCACTGACCAGGAAATGGTTACAATCAGAAGGACCAACTATAGATGACTATAGAACTAACTAAATAATTTTATTTCATGGAGAGGATAACTTTCTCTGTAAATATTAGAATGAATGTATTTAAAAAGCACTGGAGTAAATGGATAAAGTATCTAGCAGAAATGAGACCAGATGTGATAACAACAATATGTGAAGAAGGTAATGACTGAGAGGTTTATTTTTTTGAACACAATGGAATTCAAATGTATGACTGTTTTTTGTTAGATTGTATTTAATTATTCATTTATTTATGTTGTACTATGGTCTAGAGTGTATGTATTCCCTGGATGTACACAGTTTAATGTTCTTAAGAGAAATAAAAAAAAGGTTAAAGGCACTGTATTGAAAAAGCGTGCTTGTTTTGCTTGTAATGCCTTTATAAAAAAAAAGAAAAAAAAGAAGGCTTAGTAAGAACTGTCAAGCTCAAGACAAAAACTGGCATTCTAGAAAGACCAATAACAAAATTGTGCCTGCTACTGGAGGGGGAACCTAGTTTTCTGGACAATACAAAGGTAGAGGGAGGTTGCTGGAAGATTTAAGAGGATGTTCTTCCAGTCCTCAAGGGGGTGCTGATACCAGCTCATGGTCTTTGACCATGTGGTGCACCTGAGCAGTGATAGTAAAGCAAACCATGGAACTTTATAGTTTTATCTGGTTACCTTTATTCTGTTTGTTTGCTGCTGTTTGAGTTGGTCATCTTCTAGACCTTCATCAGCGGTCACAGGACGCTGCCCACGGGGCGCTGTTGGCTGGATGTTTTTGGTTGGTGGACTATTCTCAGTCCAGCAGTGACAGTGATGTGTTTAAAAACTCCATTAGCATTGCTGTGTCTGATCCACTCATATTAGCACAACACACACTAACACACCACCACCATGTCAGTGTCACTGCAGTGCTGAGAATGACCCACCACCCAAATAATACCTGCTCTTTAGTGGTCCTGGAAGAGTCCTGACCATTGAAAAACAGCATGAAAGGGGGCTAACAAAGCATGCAGAGAAAGAGATGGACTACAGCCAGTAATTGTAGAACTACAAAGTGCTCATATATGGTAAGTGGAGCTGATAAAATGGACAGTGAGTGTAGAAACAAGGAGGATGTTCTCTCATTTACTAAATAAAAGTCGGGCTGCATTTCAAAGTAAGAGAAATGAAATAAAATGTGAAAATTGTGCATGTTCAAAAAAAGTGCCCAACCAGAAAAATTAAATTAAGCATGCATGCTCAATAATCCAGGTACACAAATCCACAAAGTTGAATCAGTTCATCTGGACACAAGTTTGTTGTAGAGATACCCCTTGGGGTTGGGGTTCACCACCAGCTCAGACTGAAGAAGTCACTTGGATGAGTGGCGAAACGTATCTCTTCAACAAACTTGTGTCCAGATGAACTGATTCAACTTTGTGGAATTTCCCCTTTTTTGTTTCACGTCTTGACTCAACAGTCTTAACCAATTTTACAGATAATAAATCGTAACACATCTTAACAATTAAACAGTTTTAGAGGTTCACTTTATTCCCCTCTTACATTCAACTCCCCCACTTTTTTGCTCAGTGAGCGAATTGAGCTTTAGCTTGTCCTGCCAGGATTTTAAACCTGGGCTTGAATGGAATCATGGCCATTCTCATACACATGTGGAGGTGGTCATTGGTGAGCCTGGAATGATATTTAGTTTTGATTATGTTCATCGTGGAGAAAGCTGCTTCGCAGTTGTGTGTGGAGCCAAACATGGTCAAGATGTATAGGGCTACCTTCCTCGGACCTGGGAAAGCTGTCTCAGGCACCATTTGAAAGTGGACAGTCAGTTCTTACAAACTGCTCTTTCAGGGCCACATCTGCTTGGAGATCAACAAATTGCATATGGAGAGGCCCAGCATTTTCCCATTTAAAGTGCTGTGAGACTTCCTTTGAGAACCCCCTGACATCTGTGTTGAGAAATGGGTTCTGAATGAACATGGTGAGCTGCTGTCCATTGTATTCATCACCTCAGCATGTTCATCTGGCAGGGAGGCGAAGAGGACAGATTGATGAATGATGCAATGGTAAGCTGTGAGCTCAGGATTGTCCTCTTTCAGTCTTGCTACAGCTCCTTTCTCTCTCCCTATCATAGCAGGGGCTCCATCTGTGGTTATTGAAACCACTTTTTTTGCTCTATTCCTCTCTTTGTTAACATCTCCTTAATGGCCAGTTAGATGTCTTTTCCTCTTGTACTGGTCTGAAGGGGAGTGATACCTAACAGGTCTTTACAGAATGCTTTCTGGTCTGTGTTAAAAAAACCTGACCTACACTAACAGCTGAGCATTGTTACACGTCAGTGGACTCATCCACAGCTTAGCCTACACATGTTGCATTATGCATGGCTTCATCTAGCTGGGTTAGCACGTCCTGAGTCAATATTTCACTTTTGTGGCAGATGATGCTGACATATTTGCTTTATCTTATCACAAAGCTCTTGTTTTTATTTTCCCCAAGTAGTGTTTCAGCTACTGTACTCATGCATTCTTTGACAACCTCTCCATCAGTAAATGGCTTTTTGTGTTGACCCAAAATCCAAGCAACTCTGAGGGAACCCTCATGAGCATGTGGTTGGGAGATTAATGTGTGGCTCAGGATCCTGGTGGACTGGTCATATTAGGTTCTGAGACTACTTATTTTCTTATTTTCTATGTTTGTTCAAAAACTTTATGTTTTGTCTCATAATGGCGTTTCACATTGGCACTTTTAATAAGTGCCATGGTTTCAGAACATATGAGACACACTGGTTTAGTGCTCCCAGTGGGATGTATGTATTCCGGATTAAATGCTTTATTTTTGCTGTTCACTTTTCTTTTTTTGGAGAGCACCATTTGTTCCTTATTTTTCTCTCCCTTTCTGTCTCACCCGTCTTTTTCTCAACTTCCTCCGGCGCAGTCAGCTGTATCTCTTCCTTTGTTTTCTCTACATTCGTTATCTTTCTTTTTCTTTCTACTGTCTTTTCATGTGCAACTTGTCTCTAACTATCTCATCTGTCTGCACTGTAGAGTCCCAATGTTTACCACCTGGAATGCACAGACTTGATTGGCTGAGTGGTGTCACGTGGGAACTCGCATGCAATTGGTCTGTGCGTTTCCTCATCCACTAAACGACTACCCTAAAGACTACAAATGTTATGATCCAAGACCAACTATACAGAAAAAATGGAGCCACAAATGCAGAGACTCGGACTGACACCCAGATACAACAAATACTACGTTTATTAAGACAACACAAGAAAACAAAAGGGGTGACGGAACAGGCAGGGGCTAGGCTGGGACCAGGGAGCGGGTTGTCGAGGCTAGGAACACGGCAGGGGGGGCAGGAGTGCAGAGGCCCAGACCACTGTCCGCCTGTTAGTGACCTCTGGACTAGAGGATGACTAGCACAAACTGTGCAGCAACAGATTAGCTACCGTCTCTGACTTTACATCTGTTACATTGTTTATTAGAGTGGATAGTGAGTGGACGCAGTGTTTAAAAATGTTAGCAGCACTGCTGTGGCTGATCCAATCACACCAGCAGAACACACACTAACACACCAGCACCATGCGAGGGTCACTGCAATGCTGACAGTGATCCACCACCGAAATAATACCTGCTCTGTGGTGTTCCTATAAGGGTCCTGTGATTACCTCTCAAGCACGTGCAGACACTAGTTGTTTGCTGATTTATTAAAGTCTTTTTACTCTGATTAAATCATGAAAACTATTGAAACACAATTTTGCACATACAGTGTATCACAAAAGTGAGTACACCCCTCACATTTCTGCAAATATTTCATTATATCTTTTCATGGGACAACACTATAGACATGAAACTTGGATATAACTTAGAGTAGTCAGTGTACAACTTGTTTAGCAGTGTAGATTTACTGTCTTCTGAAAATAACTCAACACACAGCCATTAATGTCTAAATGGCTGGCAACATAAGTGAGTACACCCCACAGTGAACATGTCCAAATTGTGCCCAAAGTGTCAATATTTTGTGTGACCACTATTATTATTCAGCACTGCCTTAACCCTCCTGGGCATGGAATTCACCAGAGCTGCACAGGTTGCTACTGGAATCATCTTCCACTCCTCCATGATGACATCACGGAGCTGGTGGATGTTAGACACCTTGAATTCCTCCACCTTCCACTTGAGGATGCGCCACAGGTGCTCAATTGGGTTTAGTCCATCACCTTTACCTTCAGCTTCCTCAGCAAGGCAGTTGTCATCTTGGAGGTTGTGTTTGGGGTCGTTATCCTGTTGGAAAACTGCCATGAGGCCCAGTTTTCGAAGGGAGGGGATCATGCTCTGTTTCAGAATGTCACAGTACATGTTGGAATTCATGTTTCCCTCAATGAACTGCAGTTCCCCAGTGCCAGCAACACTCATGCAGCCCAAGACCATGATGCTACCACCACCATGCTTGACTGTAGGCAAGATACAGTTGTCTTGGTACTTCTCCCCAGGGCGCCGCCACACATGCTGGACACCATCTGAGCCAAACAAGTTTATCTTGGTCTCGTCAGACCACAGGGCATTCCAGTAATCCATGTTCTTGGACTGCTTGTCTTCAGCAAACTGTTTGCTGGCTTTCTTGTGCGTCAGCTTCCTTCTGGGATGACGACCATGCAGACCGAGTTGATGCAGTGTGTGGCGTATGGTCTGAGCACTGACAGGCTGACCTCCCACGTCTTCAACCTCTGCAGCAATGCTGGCAGCACACATGTGTCTATTTTTTAAAGCCAACCTCTGGATATGACGCCGAACACGTGGACTCAACTTCTTTGGTCGACCCTGGCGGAACCTGTCCTGGAAAACCGCTGTATGACCTTGGCCACCATGCTGTAGCTCAGTTTCCGGGTGTTAACAATCTTCTTATAGCCCAGGCCATCTTTGTGGAGAGCAACAATTCTATTTCTCACATCCTCAGAGAGTTCTTTGCCATGAGGTGCCATGTTGAATATCCAGTGGCCAGTATGAGAGAATTGTACCCAAAACACCAAATTTAACAGCCCTGCTCCCCATTTACACCTGGGACCTTGACACATGACACCAGGGAGGGACAACGACACATTTGGGCACAATTTGGACATGTTCACTGTGGGGTGTACTCACTTATGTTGCCAGCTATTTAGACATTAATGGCTGTGTGTTGAGTTATTTTCAGAAGACAGTAAATCTACACTGCTATACAAGCTGTACACTGACTACTCTAAGTTATATCCAAGTTTCATGTCTATAGTGTTGTCCCATGAAAAGATATAATGAAATATTTGCAGAAATGTGAGGGGTGTACTCACTTTTGTGATACACTGTACATACAGACCACGTTAGCATGTTAACTGTAGTTATACACAATTAACTTAAAATATGGACAGAAAAATACCTCGTTGGTTGCATGCTACAAAAGGAAATCATCTGTAAGATTTGTTCATGCGTTAATTTTTAAAGTTCCTTTAAAAGTTTTAACCTTTTGTCTTTGAAGTGTTCGTGTCCTTTTTGCATTGAAGCAAGCTTGCCACTTCCGCTTCACGCTGCTCTATTTATAGCACAACAGCAGTTTCAAAATAAAAGTCTCAAACATAACCACACAATAACGCAAAATAATACAAAAACAAATCCACAAAACATACAAAATGCAATGGAAATACCACCCGTTACAATGACAGCAGCTACAGGTCCTGACCATTAAAGAACAGGACAAAGTCAGAGACGGTAGCTGATCTGTTGCTGCAGTTTGTGTTAGTCATCCTCTAGTCCTTTATCAGTGGTGACAGGACACACCCCGGAGGATGCTGTTGTCTGGAAAATTTTGTTTAATCGACTATTCTCAGTCCAGCAGTGAAACTGAGGGTTTAAAGACTTTGGCAGCACTGCTGTGTCTGAGTCAACCATACCAGCGCAACACACACTAACACACCACCACCAATTCAGGGTAACGGCAGTGCTGACAATGATCCACCACCCAAATAATGCATGCTCTCTAGTGGACCATTGAAGAAAATGGGGCTAATAAAGGTTGCCGAAAAAGATACATACAACAGTCTGGTATGGTTAATAGCAGTCTGGAATGCAGTCACAGCTCTGAGGAACAAGACGTCTAAGGATGTTTTCGATGTTTGGACGTTTCTGTTCTATGTTGTCCAAACAAACAAATATGGTCCGCTCCACCCTCTTCAGTTCAGAATTTTCTGAAATTTGTTTAATTGACAAATTAAAACTGATATAAAAGACACCAGACAAAATGTATGGCAGTAAAGCTGCAACAAATAAATATGCAAATGTTTATACAGCAGTGTGCAAAACAATTCATAAAAAATCCATAAAGAAAATGCTGGCTCTACTATTTTTTAACAGCCTAATATTCTTTTTTCCTTACTTTCTGTAAAGGATTTACACAAACCAGATACATTTTGTTAATGTTTCGATTCAGAATTGAATGTGTAGTATTTCCAGTGCATTTGCATTTATGGAAATAAAAGTTAATAAAATGATTTTGCACTTTATTCGCTTTTTTCTTAACTCACTGCTCTTTTTTTTTTACACACTACTGTATATCACTCTTAAAATCCCAGGTTTATTACATACTAAGCTTTAATTATTCAATGACAATACAAACTGGGAGAGTTATTCTTTGGTTATGTTAAGTGTGTAGTAAAACTTTTGGTTGGCCATTTAAGAAATAAAGCTTAACAAAACATACTCACCTAGTGCAGTTTGCCCAGCTTTACTTGCTGCTGCATTACCGTATGCTGGCAGACAGGCACAGTATTTTACGGTTACTGTTCTAGTATGGATGATTCACACTTTCACTTTCAGGAGTCAGGCAGCAGGCACGCTTGGTTCGTAATTATAATAGCTTTATTATAATGCACAATAGTTACACATACAACAAGTAATAATTCACAACCTAAAACTACTTGCAAAGCATTTACAGTGGGGCCAAAAATTATTTAGTCGGCCACTGATTGTGCAAGTTCTCCTACTTAGAAAGATAAGAGAGGTCTGTAATTTTAATCATAGG
Source organism: Trichomycterus rosablanca (assembly GCF_030014385.1). Taxonomy (NCBI): domain Eukaryota; kingdom Metazoa; phylum Chordata; class Actinopteri; order Siluriformes; family Trichomycteridae; genus Trichomycterus; species Trichomycterus rosablanca. The sequence goes on along the minus strand of NC_085991.1, from coordinate 17,842,793 downwards.
TACACTTCAACTATGAGAGACAAAATGAGAAAAAAAAATCCAGGAAATCACATTGTAAGATTTTTAAAGAATTTATTTGTAAATTGTGGTGGAAAATAAGTATTTGGTCAATAACAAAAGTTCAACTCAATACTTTGTAACATAACCTTTGTTGGCAATGACAGAGGTCAAACATTTCCTGTAAGTCTTCACCAGGTTTGCACACACTGTAGCTGGTATTTTGGCCCATTCCTCCATGCAGATCTCCTCTAGAGCAGGGGTCTTCAACCTGTGAGTACTTGCCCGAGGGGGCGCGAGCGGCTGTCCGGGGGGGTGGGGGGGTTGCGTGGCACCACGAGACTATTACTATGAACCGGTGGCACACGAGACTGGCGGAGGACGCATCCACGATTGAGCCGTGGTCCACTAAGGGGAGGGGCGCGTGGCGGAAGCAGCGCTTGGTACACGCGAGCGAGTGCTGTTCCACCAAGGGGAGGGGGGCGTTGCGGAAGCAGTGCTTGGTACATGCGACCGAGTGCTGCTCCACCAAGGGGAGGGGGGCGTGGTGTGAGGGGGCGCGCAAGTCGTGCTCGGCACATGAAAGGGGGCGCATGCCTAAGAAGGTTGAAAACCCCTGCTCTGCAGCAGTGATGTTTTGGGGCTGTCGCTGGGCAACACGGACTTTCAACTCCCTCCACAAATTTTCTATGGGGTTGAGGTCTGGAGACTGGCTAGGCCACTCCAGGATCTTGAAATGCTTTTTACGGAGCCACTCCTTCGTTGCCCGAGCGGTGTGTTTGGGATCATTGTCATGCTGGAAGACCCAGCCACGTTCCATCTTCAATGCTCTCACTGATGGAAGGAGGTTTTGGCTTAAAATCTCACGATACATGGCCCCGTTTATTCTTCCCTTAACACGGATCAGTCGTCCTGTCCCCTTTGCAGAAAAACAGCCCCAAAGCATGATGTTTCCACCCCCATGCTTCACTGTAGGTATGGTGTTCTTGGGATGCAACTCAGCATTCTTCTTCCTCCAAACAGTTTTTACCAAAAAGTTCAATTTTGGTTTCATCTGACCACATGATATTCTCCCAGTCCTCTTCTGGATCATCCATATGCTCTCTGGCAAACTTCAGACGGGCCTGGACATGTACTGGCTTAAGCAGGGGGACACGCCTGGCACTGCAGGATTTGAGTCCCTCTCGGCGTAGTGTGTTACTGATGGTAGCCTTTGTTACTTTGGTCCCAGCTCTCCGCAGGTCTTTCATCAGGTCCCTCCATGTAGTTCTGGGATTTTTCCTCACCGTTCTCATGATCATTTTGACCCCACGGGATGAGATTTTGTGTGGGGCCCCAGATCGAGGGAGATTATCAATGGTCTTGTATGTCTTCCATTTTTTTACAATTGCTTCCACAGTTGATTTATTCACACCAACCTGCTTGCCTGTTGTAGATTCACTCTTCCCAGCCTGGTGCAGGTCTACAATTTTCTTCCTGGTGTCCTTCGACAGCTCTTTGGTCTTGGCCATGGTTGAGTTTTAAGTCTGACTGTTTGAGGCTGTGGACAGGTGTCTTGTATACAGATAACGAGGTCAAACAGGTGCCATTAATACAGGTAACGAGTGGAGGACAGAAGAGCTTCTTAAAGAAGAAGTTACAGGTCTGTGAGAGCCAGAAATCTTGCTTGTTTGTGGGTGACCAAATACTTATTTTCCACCATAATTTACAAATAAATTCTTAAAAAATCCTACAATGTGATTTCCTGGATTTTTTTTTTCTCATTTTGTCTCTCATAGTTGAAGTGTACCTATGATTAAAATTACAGACCTCTCTCATCTTTCTAAGTAGGAGAACTTGCACAATCAGTGGCTGACTAAATTCTTTTTGGCCCCACTGTATACACCCTGGATTAAGCTATCATCACCCACCTCTCATCAGCTGGGGAGCCCCTTCAGCTCTGGCAGGAGATCAACTTAACCCAGAAATGCCGGGCGATGCGCGCTGTCCCACGGCTGAGCTCCTGCAAGTGCCAGGGACTTTTCCCCTTTATATAGCAATTCAGGCACGGTTAACTTGAACCTTCGCGTAAGAATGGGGGTGAGGTGGCCAGTCTCTCCCCCTTTCTGAGCGTTGCGCCAAGTTTCATCAAGGTTGGTTGAGGTAAGGGTTTGTGCATTTCAGCTGTCCAGTTTAGAATGCTTCTGCAAGTGAGTCAGGGCCGTAACTATATCAAGGTTGATCCATTCCTGATCTGCATAAGGCTGCGTTCTTTGTGTACTTTCCCGTAAGAGGAATGCTTAGTTGGGGCTGTAACCGAGTAACACATTACTAGCTGCGTTCTTTGCGTACCGCCCAGGATCCAGGGCCATAGGGGCCTCATGCTTCCGTACTGTAAGACTTACATCATTACAAATACCTACTCCAGGTTTTGAACATATCTTTACAGTTACAAAAGTAAAGGAATACGAGACTAAACCACAAACTCCATACAGTTTTAATAAACTGTCATATACAATACTTATAATGTGAAAATTATTAGTCAACTGATTCCTAGGATTTTATATTATTCATAAAAAATTTTTATTTTTTATTCTACCATCCAGATAAAACTCTGTAATATAAATTAATATGAGTAAGGGACTTTTTATAATCATATAATGTATTTTCACATATTTAGTCATCATTAAGTGTAAGATGTTATGACCTAGGTCACAAAGAGAACATAACTTAACATAACAAGCATGGAAAAACAAAGTAAATCTAAGAAAGACAAGCTATCACATCACAAGACCAGGATTATTTAGAGCATAGCAGACTCTATGGCACCAGAAGTATTTTTTTTTTTTTTTTTTTTTTGAGCATTCTTTTTATTAAGGTTTTGCAGTACATGTGACAAAGACAGGACAACCATTAAACAACCACAATGTAGCGTTTACATATTATTACAAAATTATTATAAGTTGCCACATCAGAAAAACCTATCCCCCCTCCCTGATTCCCAGTTGGACCTACTTTAACAGCCCCCTTACTTAGACTTTACAATTTAATTTAACAAACGTGAACTTACAAGAGAGTAAAAATAATAGATAAAAGAAATAGATAAATAAATTAAAATAAAATAGATTAAAATTAATAATGAATAAAAAATAAAAATAATAATAATAAAATAATAATAATAATAATAATAAAAATAGGTCATTTTAGTACTAAAATCGAATAATAATACTAGTAATAATATACATGTATTCATAACAGTAGTATAGTAATAATAGTATAAGCACACGTGAATGTCTATATATTCAGTAAATCACAGCCTGACATTCAATTGTTAGTACATGAGCTAGCCATAACCCTGTAACAGTAACAACAATTCAAGGAGTGTCTGGAATGTCAAGGGAAGTAATATCAGAGAAAAACTCCAGGAATGTTCCCCAAGAATAAGAGAAACCCTCTGTGTTGCCCTTCATTGTGCAACGGATCTTCTCTAAATAAAGGAATTGTGCGACGTCCCTTAGCCAATGATTATACAGTGGAGGAAATAAGTATTTGATCCCCCACTGACTTTAAAAGTTTTAATACAAAAAAATAAATGAAACGTCTCATAATTTTATGCCAGCTTTATTTTAACAGTGACACATAGAATATCAAAAGAAAAACTGAGAAAATTACATGAAATGAGAAATAAAAATTAATTTGAATTTCATTGAAGGAAATAAGTATTTGACCCCCTAGTAAAACATAATTTAATACTTGGTGGCAAAACCCTTGTTGGCAAGCACAGCAGTCAGACGTTTCTTGTAGTTTTTTATAAGGTTTGCACACACTTCAGGAGTAATTTTGGCCCACTCCTCTCTGCAGATCATCTCCAAATCCTTAAGGTTTTTAGGCATGCATTTGGAAACGCGAAGCTTCAGCTCTCTCCATAGATTTTCTACACTGTAAAAAAAAAAAACGTAAAAAAACGGTATTTTTCTGGCAGCAGGGGCGCCAGAAAATGCCTTTAAAAAAAACGGGATAAACTGTAAAAAAACTGTAATTATATTTACCATAATTAACATCTATCACTGTAATTGTACAGGAAATTGTCCTATAATTTCATGAAATCTTCTACTTTCAACATATATTAATTGTTAGAACAGTGTCATACACCTCTAAAAAAACAGAATAATTATCTTTATAAATGATAAAGAAAAGTTTAAGTACAGATAATTACTACTGTTATCACAAAAAATTTGCATATAAAACATAAAAAACCATGTAATTTTACTTAGCAAAAGCCCAATTTTAAATTAACTGTCAGAGGTATTGGAAAAAAAATCTGTTAAATTGTCTTTTTTTATTATTTAAATACATTAATAAACTGTCAAAATAAAATCATTTCCTTTCTCTAAAACATAAGTTAACTGTACTTTTAAATTGTTATTCTTCATTTAAAAAAATATACAAAATACAAAAATTTGAAGTAGGTTAAGATTTGTCTGCATAATACTTACTGTGAAATTTTGCAGCTGTTACATGTTATATAGAACTTTAGAACATATATAGAACTTTATAAATGCAGTATATAAATAGCTTTTGTTAATTTCAGCTTCAAAATGGATCAAAATCCACCACAGTTCAGCTATTTTTGACCCAAATCATTTTCACACAAATGAACAGTAAGTGTAGAAACAAGGAGGTTTTAATGTTATGGCTGATCAGTGTAAGAATCAGATGTCTAACACAATACAGCATACAATAAGTGCAATCAGAATTCATTTCAATGGAAAATGTTTAACAAAGCAGCACACAGTTAAGTGAAATGTCTGCAAAACATGGGCATGAAACACTTATAAATCTGAATTATGTACAAAAGTCAGTGCCAACATTGAAGTTTTCAGAAAGTGCAACCACAGTGGAATTCGATAAACAGTACGTCACAAGTGTAATACTCAGTATGGACTACATCTCACTGAACAGCTTGGTATTTAGTAATTGAGCTTTATGAGACAGTTTGTTAGCATCTAGTTCCAGAAACAGTTTTTGGAGTACATAAAAGTGTATCTGAATGTAGGAGGGTCACTCAAGTTATAAATCATAAGGTTATAAATATATAAGGCATAAATCAGCCCGAACTGCAAAGGCAAGGAACACACTGCCCAGGTCTTCTAGAACCACACCACCTTCTAATACCACTCCAGTATTGGCAGGGGGGTCCATGGCTTCGGCTCCCTCAACTCTAGTCACATAGATCCCAAGAACAGTCTCCTCAATCCCACGTTCAGTTGCAGCCATATCACCATCCTACAATGGAACAGAGGGGGAAAATCACTTTCTTAAACTTAACAGTACACAAATTTCCATTTAGGACTTAACATATCTGACATCTCACTTCAACCTTTATTTGACCTCAGACGTACATTGGCCCGAAAATATGGGGTGGTTGCTGTAACAACTCAGAGGAAACTTGATTACCTTCACCCTCCTCGCGCTGATGGTATTGCGTGATTGGGGGAATCCTAAATTGTAGATTAAATTGGATACTATTAAAATTATATATAAATAAAAGATTACTAAAGAAAACTAAAGGAAATCAAAATCAGCAAGACAAATATTTATAAAGAAATTACCAGCTTAAATAAGAAAAGACATAAAAGACATAAAACAAAAAAGTAAGTAAAAGAACCAAACAGGATAAATAATAAGAATTTCCACATTTTTTCTTCTTCACTTAATCTAAACTTAACTCAGTGTTCAGTCAAAAGTAGCTCAATATTCTTCAATTTAGCATAAAATGTAGAAAAAAAATTACCAGTAAAAGGTCAGTCCAACTGCAACTACACATTTCCAACCATCTGTAAACAGAAGATACAAGACATCAGTTATTTTGTTGTAAATAACTAAAATATTATTTCTATAGTAAAGACTTAACATTACAAATTCATTGATTATCCAATACTGTTCACATGTGTGTGCTTTCGAGGATAACAGTCACAAAACTCAGGTTTCTAATGATACTAACGTTACAGAATCACTTTGTTTTAGTATGTACATAACGTGAGCGCCAAACGAAAAGCATGAAGTTCCCCTCAGGCTCGAGCTGCCTGCTCACATCTTAGCTAGCTAGCTAGGTTGTGTGCCCATGTCTTTTAATGCACTGGCACCACAAATATTACACATCTTTTTATTTTCTACCTTCTTCTAATATACTTCCGCATGAAGTAATTTAAGCTATTTTTACCTTTCGGGAAAGAATCTTACTGCCACAAGTTGAGAATACTGGCTGTTGAACTTGACTAGCACCAAGGCAGTGCAACGTTATCACACACAGCGCAACCGGACTTAATATACAGTCAGCCAACGGCAATCTATTAAAATCTGCCTCAAGAATTTAATATGATTCACAGAAACCCTGGAAAGATGTTAATAAATAAATCACTATAAGCAGGTTCGTCGTTAGCGTTAGCATTAGCACGCGTGAATTAGCGTTAGCATTTTTAAACAAATAAAGCATGCACAACAATAAAACTTGAATATTATTCAACTAAAGAGCTATATTAAACAATATAATAAGATAAACATCATGATTAGCATGCAATTAGACATATGGAAAAAGATTTTGTAAAGCTTCACATTACTTGAGATGCCATTGAAACACAATGTGCCTTCACGATGTATTTCGTAATCCCCGGTGCATCATATCCGGTTTCACCTGATAAACTTATTGCATTAAGTAGTTCCAAGAAAATAAAGTAACTAAGTAAAGTTGAGTCCACTAGAAAACATCGAATGTTATGAATGTTTCATTTATTTATAGTTAAATAAACACAATGCAGTCATGTTTAAATCTAAAATGTAATTGATTTGTGTCACACCAGCATATATTCTTTATGCAAAACCAACAGGCACTCAAAACCCTTTTTTTTGAGTGTGTAACTGGTAGGTTAGAGCATCATTTTATATCTGTGGTGCTCTGGTTGGAATGTGCACCCAACATGTTGCACAGATGGACTGTAATACATTTTTCTGTGTATTGGGGAATGTGGGGATGGGTAAATTATGCTTGATTTAAATATTATAAATGAGAGAATAAATCACAGTTAATAACGTTTTAAATTTGACTATGGCTTTACACAGTTTGTATAAATGCACTTATTTAACAATTCAATCTTTAAATTAACACAAATGCATAAATAAAGTAAAAGTTAAAATCTGTTTAAATTGTATTGTTGCCTGTCTCATAAGGTAGGCAATACCTTTGTTTTTCCAATTTATGCATATAAAGTAGTGGTTAAGAAATGCAAAATTACAAAATATTTATTTCTTTGCTCACATATTTTCTTGCAATTGTACATTTTTTAATTCATTATTTACAGTATTTTTATTTATTTGACAGTGATATATCGGCATAACAAAAGGTTTCTTTTTGAAAATTACAGAAGATTCTGCTATTTTTGTCAATGAAGATTACTTTATTTTTACAGTTAGTTTTGTTAAAAGTGTCATCTAAAAACTGTTAAAAAACAGATTTTTTATGTATTTCATTTATACAGATTTTTTTTGGTAAATCACATGACACTTTTCAATATACAGTTTATTCTTGTAATTTTACAAAAAATTTCTGTCTTTTATAAATACAGGGAAAACCTGTAAAAAATGTTTATTTTTTACAGTGTATGGGATTGAGGTCAGGAGACTGGCTAGGCCATTCCATGACCTTGATATGCTTCTTATGGAGCCATTCCTTTGTTTCCTTGGCTGTATGTTTTCGGTCGTTGTCGTGCTGGAAGACCCATCCACGACCCATTTTCAGTGCCCTGGCGGAGGCAAGGAGGTTGTCACCCAGGATTTTGCGATACATGGCCCCGTTCATCTTCCCGTCGATGCGGTGAAGTTGGCCTGTGCCCTTAGAAGAAAAACACCCCCAAAACATAATACTTCCACCACAATGCTTGACGGTGGGGATGGTGTTCTTAGGGTCATATTCTGTATTTTTCTTCCTCCAAACACGTCGAGTTGAGTTGAGGCCAAAGAGCTCAATTTTGGTCTCATCTGACCACAGCACCTTCTCCCAGTCTCTCTCGGAGTCATTAATATGTTTATTGGCGAACTTGAGGCGGGCCTGGACATGAGCCTTCTTGAGCAGAGGAACCTTGCGTGCACTGCAGGATTTTAAACCATTACATCTCAGTGTATTACCAATGGTTTTTTTGGAGACTGTGGTCCCAGCTGCCTTGAGATAATTAACCAGCTCCTCCCGTGTAGTTCTTGGCTGATTTTTAACCTTTCTCATGATCAATGAGACTCCACGAGGTGATATATTGCATGGAGCTCCAGGCCTAGGTCGATTGACAGTAATGTTGTACTTCTTCCACTTCCGAATAATTGCACCAACAGTTGTCACCTTCTCATCCAGCTTCTTACTTATGGCTTTGTAGCCCATTCCAGCCTTGTGTAGGTCAACAATTTTGTCCCTGACATCTTTAGACAGCTCTTTAGTCTTGCCCATGGTGGAGATGTTGGAGTGTCACTGAGTCTGTTGGCAGGTGGCCTTTTACACAGGTGACAATTTGGGACAGGTGTCTCTCATGCAGGTAACGACTTCACTGAGATTAGGGTGTGTCAGTGGTCTGTGGGAGCCAACATTAGTCATGGTTTTTAGAGGATCAAATACTTAGTTCCCTCAATGAAATGCAAATTATTTTTTATTTAAATATTATTTAATTTTCTTTTTGATATTCCATCTCTCACTGTTAAAATGAAGCTACCATAAAAATCATAGACTGTTTTAATTATTTGTCAGAGTACAAACTTTCAAAATCAGTGGGGGATCAAATACTTATTTCCTCCACTGTATGTTGGCGGAAAGACATTCTTCCATCTAAGCAAAATTAAGCGCCTTGCCAGGAGTGTGGAGAAGGCTACAACGCTGGAATATGAGGCAGAGAGTAAAACGTCTTTGGGCGATAACCCAAACAGAGCGACCAAGGGGCAGGGTCTGATGGGTTTGTCCAGAATGGTAGAAAAGCACCGGAAAATTGATCGCCAGAAGTTTGTAATAGTGGGACAATCCCAAAACATGTGAATAAGCGTGGCTGGGGCCAGATGACATCTGTCGCAGGTGGGGTCGAGGTTTGGATGAATTTTGGATAGTTTAGATTTGGTCCAGTATACCCGATGTACTAGTTTAAGCTGAATTAGACTGTGTCTGGAAGAAACTGAAGAGGAGCAAATTCTGCGAAGAATTTTACTCCAGTCTTCGTCGTCAAAAGTGAGTTGCAGGTCAGTTTCCCACTGGTGTCCCACAGATAGTGCAGAGGAAGAGGTATTGGCTAGAATCATAGAATACAGACAAGCGATGATGCCTTTTCCAGTTATTTCTACACCAAGGACTGAATCCAGCATTGTTTTAGAGGGAAGACTGGGAAATTGTGGGAACACTTTTTTAACATAGCTTCGGATCTGTAGATAACAAAAGAAGTGGGACTTAGGGAAGGTAAATTTCGAGCTTATTTGAGAAAAGGAAGCAAAAATTTCATCCTCATATAAATCTTGAAGGTTCCTGATGCCAGCTCGGTGCCAACTATGAAAGGCTGAGTCTAATAGAGATGGGAGAAACAGTGGGTTGCCGTTGATTGGAATTGAGCAAGAAGGAGATTGTAGGCCAAAGTGGGTTCTAAATTGACGCCAAATACGTAGTGTGGTTTTGACTACAATGTTACCTTTAAGACAACCTTTTGGCAGAGGGAGGGGAAAAGAAAGCATAGCCATAAGGGAGATGGGTCTACAGGAGTCAATTTCCATTGCAACCCATGCTGGGACCCAATCACTGAGCCCATAATGACCCTCACGCCCATAAAGCACTCGTTGGATATTAGTTGCCCAGTAGTATAGGATTGGAAGTTTGGTAGTGCAAGGCCCCCCAGGAGTCTGGGTTTCTGCAGAATCGTTTTACGAATCCTTGGTGATTTTTTGTTCCAAATGAAGCTAGAGATATATTGGTCTAAATTTTTAAAAAATGATTTAGGCAGAAAAAAGGGAACACTTTGAAATAGATACAAAAAATTGGGTAGGAAATTCGTTTTTATAGCATTCACTCGGCCTGTTAATGACAAGGGGAGTGAATCCCATCTAGAGAGAGCATGCTTAGTTTGGTCTAGCATCAGGGAAAAATTCAGTTTCATTAGATCAGAGTATTTACGAGACAAGGTGACTCCTAGATATTTAAAATTATGGCGTGCCAGCTGAAATTTTTCTGCATCTGGTGGTAGATCACGGTCTATCATATTGATGGGAATAGGCACGCTCTTCGATTTGTTTAATTTGTATCCGGAAAAGGTGCCAAATGAGGAAATTATTTGTAGTACTTGAGGTAGGGAGGAGGCTGGATTGGATATAAACAGTACCACGTCGTCAGCGTAAAGAGTAATTTTGTGTTCCAGGCCTCCCCTGTCTATACCGCCTATTTCAGGACTGTTACGAATAGCGATGGCCAACGGTTCCATGGCTATAGCAAAAAGTAGGGGAGAAAGTGGGCAACCCTGTCTCGTGCCCCTCTCTAGGAGAAAATATGCAGAACGTGATTCGTTGGTACGTATTTTGTTTTTTCAAAATCAACGATATTGTTGCCTGACGAAGGGAGTCAGGAAGAATGCCCAAATTAAATGAGTCCTCACACATCGTCAGAAGGGGGGGGGCATGAGTTCTTTGGAGAAACTCTTATACACCTTGATCGGGAAACCATCTGGACCAGGGGTCTTACCACTCTGCATGGATTGGATAGCCTTTAAAATCTCTTGAACGTCAAGTGGGGAGTCTAGTTCTATCCTAGTGGTGTCATCGATTGTGGGGACGGGTAGGTCTTTGAAAAATGAGTCCATTAGTACAAGATGTGGATTTGAATCTGAGGTATAGAGGGCCAAATAGAAATCTTTAAAGCAGTCATTAATTTCTGTAGACCCACTGGATGAACAGATTCTAGGAATAAAGTTTTGGGAACATTGTTGTTTCAATTGAAGAGCCAGAGCTTTAGATGGTTTGTCCCCATGTTCTAAAAATTTGGAGCGAGATTTAAGCATCTGTTCAGCTTGTCTAGTGGAAAGTAGATTGAATTCGGATTGAAGCTCGACTATCTTTTTATAGACCATTGGGTCATCTACAGTGGCGTAAAGTGCAGCTAGATGTAAAAGTTCAGATTGAATTTCAGAAAGTCTAGCCCTTCGCTGGCGACCTTGAAAGGATGTATATGGGATTATCTGGCCACGCACATAGGCCTTCAGCGACTCCCAGACTACAGTTGGAGATATGTCAGGGGTTACATTAATGTCTAAAAAAAACCTTTATCTTAACCAAAAATATCTGTAATAATAAAAAAAATAATACGGGAATAAGAATGGTGTACAGGTGAAAAAAAAAGAGTACTGTCTGGTATTAGGGTGGAGAGCGCGCCAAATATTTATTTGGCCATACGACTTCAGAAATGTCCTGAGAGCCTGTGAGAAAGATGAGTGGGGTTAAGCCCTATTATTGGAGCGATCTAGGTTAGGTTGGAGAACACAATTAAAATCCCCGCCCATAATTAGCGAGTAAGAATTTAGATCGGGGAGTAGAGATATTATTTTGTTCATGAATTCTGGATTATCGTAATTTGGCGCATAGATATTAGCTAAAGTAACAGGAGTGTTAAATAAAACCCCAGATACAATAACGTACCCACCAAATGAATCTGACATTATAGCAGAAGGACAAAATTGGGTGTTTTTATTAATTAATATTGCAACCCCTCTAGCTGTGCAGTTATATTTGGAATGAAACACCTGCCCCACCCAGCCCGCAGTAATTACTTTATGATCACCAATCTTCAAGTGCGTCTCTTGTAAGAAGGCAATATGAACATGCTTGCTCGCCAGATGGGACAAAAGACGACCATTTAAACCCTTGACATTCCAGCTTATAAATTCAACTGCATTACTATTGCCACTTGACATAACGAGGACAAAGCAAAACAGCATAATAAACAGATGACCAAAGTGCAATCGAGCCCATGCACAGTAGCTGAGAGAAAGAAAAAAGAAAAGAAAAAAAAAGAACGAGTAATAAAACACCAAATAAAAAAGGGGAGGGGGGCTTGGTCCCTCTAAACAACCTACTTACCCCATTGAAGAACAAATTCCTCTCTCCTAACATTGAGCCAATGCTCATGAGAGAGAGCTCCGTAGACTTAGTATAGGACTGGCAGTAACAAAACCAAACCAACTCTATGCAGCTGTAAAGTGTCAAGTCAACCCGCGCGTTTCCTCTGACAGTACTATTGAAAAAAAAAAATGAAACCTTGTACAGGTCACCTTTAGATGATATAAGCAAAAAACAGCAAAAGAAATGGTTAATATAGGAAATTGTTAAGAACAGAACTGTTAGATCCACACGCCAGCACCCGCGCTTTAAACCGACCCACGTTGTACACAAGAGAGAAAAAACATATAAACAGGCTCAATCAGACAGACTTTCGCTGTTATGAAACGAAATATGCCGTTCTCAAATACTGAGATGGTAAAGTTTAAAAAGCACAAAGCGCTTCGGGTGAAGTTATTAATTGTCGGACCGTAATTAGTCGGCAATGTTCCCCGATGTTGGGTGAGCCACAGTTTAAAAAAATGAAGTTGCGTCCGCCACCGAATCGAACCTATGTACAGTTCCATTGTGGGTCAGAACAAGCCGAACTGGGTACTGCATACGAAACGTAAAACATGAAGACGGGTTTTAAGAGATCTAAATTCGCTCCGACGCTTCCGAAGTTCTGCAGAAAGGTCGGGAAAAATATGCACTCTTTTACCTTTGAAGAAAAGTTGGCCTTGTTCCCTAGATAGGCGAAGGATGGATTCTTTGTCCGGAAAACGTAGAAATCGCACTAACATGGGCCTAGGATAGCTGCCCGGCTGTGGTTTGGGAATCGGGGCTCGATGGGCTCGCTCGATATCCAGAGACTGTGGAAGTTTATCGCTCCCGAAAATCTCGGTGAAGAAGGAGGACATAAAAATTGTAGGGTGCGAATTTTCTGTACCTTCGGGAATGCCAATTATCCGAATGTTATTCCGCCGGGAACGATTCTCGAGATCGTCCAACTTTTCTTTGAGACATTTATTTTCCGATGAAAGCGTGGCACATTGTCCCTCGAGAGTAGTTATCCTCTGTGATGTATCCGTAGCTGCAGTCCCCATGTCCTGAACTTTAGCAGCGAGCGCGGTGATGTTTGCGATGAGAGAAGCGTGTGATGAACGCAGCTCACTAATAAATTCAGATGTGAGTGAAGAAATCTCGTCCCGCAGTGTCTGAATCAGAACCTCTTTCAGCAGGGCTGGTGTTAGCTCCGCTTTAGCCAGTTCAGCAGGTGCGGCCGATGCCACGTTAGTTATGCTAATTTGATTAGCATCACCTGTTTCATCAGTGTCCGCCGGAATACGCTTGGGTTTCGGCATTCTGAGTGTAAAATTAGAAACTTTAGGCACTCAATCCACGGATTATAGAAAAAGAATCGAGTTAACTTTGGTAAAATAAGAAAATAATTGAGAAGTCTACGGAGCCGCTCCCGGTGCACACCTTACTCCACTCGAGCCATACCGGAAGTCCGTATTTTCTTATTTTTGAGTGACACATATGTATGTTTAATGGCATCCTCCTGATTCTCTTTGTGTGTCTGACTCCGAGGAGGTGGGTTGGTGATGGGGAGGGTGATAAAGGTATATAAGACCTATGTAAAATTACTTAGTGGTTCTTACTGCCGTATGCTTCTATGCTGTATGTAAGAATCCACAATTGTGCTTTCATTAAACTTCAATCCAGCTAAAAAGAGTCTCGTGTCCGAGTTTGCTTTTTCGACTGAAAATTTCCACTGCAACTCCTTTACTGTTCTTGTTTGGTATCACGACTGCTCTAAAGCTAACTCATGTAAAGAACTAGTAATGGGCTGATCTACATTTTTTCAGTTCCAATCTGATTCCCATACACAACTGCCAATACTGATACAGATTCTCATACAAGAGTTCTTTTTACTTTAATATTATGATTATTACTGTTAGTATGAGAGGTGCACAATCTTAATTAAAAGTTAATAAAAAGGTAGATGTAATCGTAAAATACGCTAGCACACCAGAGCTGGGATTTTGAATACATTGTAGAAGAGGGGGCTTTTACCCTCCAAAGGAAAACTGGTTGAGGCGGCAATCAATGGAATGTTTTGTTCCGATAAGAGAACAAAGGCAGAGGGAGGTTCCTTATGAAATTGCTCCTTTATTTGATGTTCAAGTATTTTGTACAAGGTGTTGTAAATATGCTGGGTTACATGGGTTACAGATGCTGTAATTGTGACGTCACGATTCAGGTGACGTGGGTTCAGGCAAAAAACAATGACTTTCTTACATAGCCGCCCCCAAATGTCAACCTTGGGAGACGTGGGAGAAAGTCCAGAATTTGCAGAAGAATCAATTATTTCTTCGTCAGGAAGTTGAGGGAGTGGAATTTACCGTACCACTGGTCTAAGGTACGTCTGGCCTTTGACCTGTATACTTGCAGTTCTGATCTGCCCATAAGAGCCAGGAAACGTTTTTATCACCCTCCCCACAGGCCAGGATGCTCGGGGAAATCTGGGATCCACAAGAAGAACTACTTGGTTAATTGGAAGTTTGTCAGTATTGTCCCTCCATTTTTGGCGTCCCTGGAGTCCAGGAAGGTACTGACTGATAAATCGAGACCAGAAATTATTTGCAAGAATCTGGCTGTGTCTCTTTCTTCTGCTATGGAGAAGATCACTGGAATCATACAGGACTTGAGGAAGGGATGAGTCACGTCGTCCCATGAGCAGAATATTAGGGGTAATGGGATCAGGATCGGCCACTTCGGATGACGCATACCCCAAAGGTTTGGCATTCAAAATGCCCTCTACTTCAATCAGGACAGTACGGAGAACACTTTCAGTTGACACTTGTTCCTTAAGAACGACCTGTAAGGCAGATTTTATGGACCTTATTTCATGTTCCCAAGTACCACCGAAGTGAGGAGCGCTTGGTGGATTAAACCTGAAGGTTATCTTCTGTTCTGCCAACAGTTTTTTTAACTGGGAAGTCATGGCAGCATAAGCTTCTTCAAGCTCTTGATTGCCACCAACGAAATTCGTATCGTTGTCACATAGGACTTCAAAGGGTTTCCCTCTTCGGGACACAAATCGTCTGAGGGACATCAAGAAAGCATCAGTGTCTAGGCTCTCTAGGAGGTCTAGATGAAGACAACGGGTTGTCTAGCACTTGTAAATTATGGCCCATCTCTTTTCTGTTCGCCGACCTATCTTTATGATAAATGGCCCGAAGCAATTTACTCTGGTTGAATAGAAAGGAGGTTTATATAGTCTGAGATGGGCTGGAGGCAGATCTGCCATTTGGGGTATGGCTGGCTGGGCTCGCCAACGTCTGCATTCAACACAGGTATGCTGATATGTCTTTACTGCTTCTCGTCCCTGCAGGATCCAGTACTGACATCTCAGCTCTGCAAAGACTCTCTCTGGGCCTGTATGATAGAGAGTATTGTCAAAGTCTTGAATGATGAGTTTAGTTAGTGTGTGACGGGAATCAAATACAATTGGGTGGATCGCATCCACTTCCAAACCCTGTGCTCTTCGTAGTCTCCCCCCAACTCTAATTAGGCCAGTATCTTTATCATATTCGGGAGCCAGTGAGGTCAGGCGGCTGTTGGATGGTAGTGGCTGATTGGAGGTAAGTGCTTTTAATTCAACAGGGAATGAATCCTTTTGTGCTTGCTGGAGAAGTAGTCTCTCTGCTGCTATATAATCCGCCGCTTCATGCGGTTTTGATGAAGACGAATCTGCCACCCCATGAAGGAATGAAGCAGTAGATTTTACAGCCTCCTGCCAAGTGCTGTACTTGTCAAAGTCAAGAGAGGATTCACTGGAACTAGTGGATAAGTGCAGGAAATTAGCAGATTTCTTTATCTCTGGCTCTGACTTGGTGACTGGCATGGTTGGCCAACACTTTTTTGGTTGAGAGAGAAATTTCGGTCCATGGGCCCAGCGGGAGGATTGACTTAGTTCATTTAAACACTTGCCTCGGGTTATATCGTCTGCTGGATTGCTTGCAGAATCCACATACCGCCAACTGTCTATGTCAGTGAGGGTCTGAATTTCTGCAATACGGGTCCCTACAAATACTTTATACCTGCAAGATTCAGAGCGAAGCCATTGGAGGATGGTAGTTGAATCTGACCATAAGGTGATGCATTCAACTGCAACGGTCAGCTCAGTTTGGAGTAGCTTTGCTAACTGTGCGCCGGTGAGAGCCGCCCTAAACCCTAAACGAGGCATGGACGTTTGTTTCTTGGGGTCCACTATAGACCTTGCCAGGATGAAAGAAACATGTACTTTTTCATCTCTGTCCTCTGTGCGCATATATGCTACCGAGCCATAAGCTCTCTCTGAGGCATCGCAAAAGATATGAATGTCTCTGGTAGACAAACCAACATTTATTCCAGCTGGGGTATAACATCTTGGTATTTTCAGATAAACCAAGTTAGGGAGTTCTTGCACCCAAGCATGCCACCGGGTCAATAAGTGCTGTGGCTGGATTTGATCGTCCCAACTGATATTCTCTCTCCACAGATCCTGAATCAGTATTTTGGCCCTTGTGGTGAATGGGATAATGAAGCCTAGTGGGTCATATTGTGAGGCTAGCACTTGGTACACATTCCTCAAGGTAGGTTTAAGATTCTCAAAGGGACGATGACGATAACCTAGTGTATCATGTTGGCAGTTCCACTGCAGGCCAAGGGTGCCTTCTTGAGGTAACTGGTGGTCATGAGATAACCATAACTCACTGTTTGGTGATATTGCCTCTGGAGGAAGGTGCTTAATGACCTCGGGCGTATTGCTGGCCCACTGCCGAAGTTCAAACCCACCGAGAGCCAACAGGTGGGGTAGACCATCCACCAATGCTTTGGCTTCTTCAAAAGACTCAAGACTTTGGAGGCAATTGTCAACATAAAATGACTGTTTCACAGAGTTAACCAAGACAGAGTTGTCACCACCATAAGTCTCAGCAGTTTGTTGCATAGCATAAACAGCACAGCATGGGCTACAGGTGGTGCCAAAGGGAAGCACTTGCCACTCAAATATTTTGGGGTTTTCAGATCTCTTTAAGTCTCTCCAGAGAAAGCGCAAGAGAGGCTTATCGGCAGGAAGGAGTCTGACCTGGTGGAACATGGCTTTTATATCTCCACTGACAGCAACAGCATGCTCACGAAATCTGAGGAGCACACCAAGCAAAGAAGGGCCAAGTATAGGACCAGGGAGGAGTTGTTCATTAAGGTAATGTCCCTTGTACTGAAATGAACAATTGAACACAATTTGGTTCTTACCATTATGGTGCACGACATGATGAGGGATAAACCAGGATTCAGCAGTCTGTTCAGTTTCTGGAGGGATTTCTGCTACATAGCCAGCGTCTACCAGCTTCTGCATTTCCCGGCAGTACACCTCTGAGAGGTCAGAATCTTTAGCAAGCCTCCTTTCTGTGTTTCAAAGGTTCGCCATTACTGCTTCCTTGTGTGCTCTAAACTGCACCATGTCTGTGCCTCGTAGCAGTGGAGTGGCATATCTTGGTACACCATTAACATTTACCCTTGCGGTTTGGGTCTGAAGAAGAGTTAGGGCACGTTGATCTTGTTTAGATCGGGTTGCTGCCTTTTCATTCACATAAGGAAGGGTATCAATTTGCCACAAGCGTTCAACATTTTTAATGAGCTCGGAAGTAGGTGAGGTGATGGATGTATGGAGGCATTGGCTGCTCAAAAGCAGAGGATCCAAATCCATTAGGACCTTGAAGTGTCCAGCCCAGTCTGGTACAGACAGCAATGGGTCCCCCAATTGGCCCAGCACGAACAGGCTGTACGGGCACAAGTAGATGGGGCATATCTGACCCGATAAGGATTAAGGGCTGTACATTATCAAGTATAGGTAAAGACAGAGATCTGAGATGGCTGTATTTGCGCTGAAGGGCAGCGACTGGATATGAGTGTTTAGAAAGTGCAAGATTTTCAGCTGTAAAGGCATGGTTTACCTTGAAGCTATTGAAGGGCTTGTGCAGAGGAGATACATAAAGGGAGACCGAAGCACCATGTAGTTGGACTACATCTTGCCGGACTGTTTTTAGTGTTAGAGATTCAGGTTTTGTGGAGAGATTAAGCATTTCCACAACTTCAGGCATTATGATGCTACGTTCAGAGCCATCGTCTAATACTGCATGTCTCCATCGTGCGATCACTATTACAGAGTCGAACTTTGACTACTTTTAACATTACTTTTGGGGAACGGTTAGGTCGGTCTAGGTAGACCTTTTATAGAGGGACATTGACCATTAAGACACTTCTTTGAGTTTGCTGAGATAGGTCATGCAAAACGGTCAGATGGAGCTCTTTGCAATTCTTGCAGGGTCACTTTAAGGTACAAACATCTGGTTTGTGAGACCGTCCACATCTCCAGCAGCAAGATTCCTCTTTTATCCACTTGTTTATTTGTTCAGTGCTTAGTCCTTGAAATGAGGGACAAGAATTGAGGAAATGCTCTTTACTGTTGCAATAGGGACAATATGGTCTGAACTTGGTTGCCATTCTTGGGTTGACTTCTCCTTTAAGAACTGCGTTACGATCAGATGCGTAAAAGACAGAGAAAAACTTTTCTTTGCTGTATGAAGGCACTTTTGGATTCTTTCTGACTGGTTTAGGAAAGTCACTCTGATAAAGAACTGCAGCTTTATTTAAGATTCGCTTAGTTTGAGATTTAATCTGTAGCCATGAAGACAAGTCAGATAGCGTGTATGTACGGTCAGTGCCAGTCTGGAGTATTCCTCTACTGAAGCAGAACTCTGATGGTGGTAATTTGCTTAGGAGGCGATCTACATGAGTCCCACATTTTAGCTCATAACCGTTCTGGCCCTCAAGGGTCTTCAGCATCCCTACCAAAGATTGTACAGATAAAGCAAACTTAATAGCAGGAGCATTTAAGATGGTGGCTAGTTCACTCTGTACAAGCTGGCGTGGCTGTCCATACTTACCTTGGAGGGCTTGAAAGGCTGTAGTGTATGGTCTAGGGTCATGCATAAATGCTTTAGCAAGCTGAAGAGCACTGGGCAGTTTTAAATGACTCAAAATAACTTGGTACTTTTATTGTTCACTTAAATGTGGGTGAGCATTCAGTAGATTATCTAATGCTAACTTTAACAGTGCAAAGTCACTCTCACGGCCACTCTCAACTCTCAAATTTAGGAATAGTCGGGGCTGGCACCCCATATGCTGAAGCCATCAAATTTCCATACCAGGTGCTGGAATTTGAGAAACCAGTGGTGCTAATGGTAGCTGAGGAATGGGTGGAGATGCCATAGGGTTGGTTAGTTCAGCAATCTGTGGGTTAATATTTTGTACAGCATGGGTCTGTATTTGATACGAGAACCCTGCGGTTGGAGGCACAGAGGGAACAGGAGACAATGCTGAAGGCATAACAGGAAGAGAGGCCATCCCTTGGAGATCTGGATGAGCCACTATGTCTGGAACGATGAGTGGTTTTAGAGGATGAGCTTGACATGGTGGAACTGGTGGAAGTTCCTGGACGGGCAGGAGATAGCGCTACTTCTCTCCTGGTAGGTTCTGGATGTAGGCTGTAGGGAAGCTGAACATCATATTCGGCTAGGTGAGCTGGCAGTTGCCTCTCTCTTTGGGGGCGAGAACCAGTCATGGGTTCTGGTGCACTGGCAGTATTAGGCTCCATTGATTTAATTGCACTCAATCCGGCTCGAAGGACCATGTAGCTTGGGGGCTTTTAGCCTCCAAAGGAAAACTGGTTGAGGCGGCAATTAATGGAATGTTTTGTTCTGATAAGAGAACAAAGGCAGAGAGAGGTTCCTTATGAAATTGCTCCTTTATTTGATATTCAAGTATTTTGTACAAGGTGTTGTAAATATGCTGGGTTACATGGGTTACAGATGCTGTAATTGCTAGGCTGAGGTTTACAAGCTGTGTTCAAAGCTGTGTTCAACGCTGTGTTCTAAAGCTGTGTGGTAAAGCTGTGTGGTAAAGCTGTGGTCTAAAAGGAAACAACAATATATAAACATATTATAAAAATATATAAAAATATATAAATATGTTCTCAAGATGGCGCCGGTGAGGTCGGCTGCCGTCACGACTGCTTCGACAACTTTTTACCTATTTTTATTTATTTTGCAGCTTTTTATCGGTTTTAACCTCTTTTTCTTTTCACCACGGCTTGTATCCAATATGATAGAAGTACTCTTATTTCTATTAATCTACAATCCACTCACCTTTCGCCGTTTTTAACTCCGGACTCATCGTGGCCGAAGGAGATCCTGAGGGACAACAAAGAACGGGACCCGAAGTGGCAGCCGAGAGAAAAACGAGCCGGCGTCAGGAACAAGCTGAGGGCTAGGGCACACCAAGCTCCCCTGCCTAGTATCCTGTTAGCCAACGTTCAGTCTCTGGACAACAAGCTCGACGACCTCCAGGCCAGGATCAAGTTCCAGAGAGACATTCGGGACTGCAACCTTCTCTGCTTCACCGAGACATGGCTGAACCCAGCGGTACCGGACCACGCCATCCAGCCGGCCGAGGGCTTCTCGGTATACCGCATGGACAGAACAATGGAGTCGGGAAAGACAAGAGGAGGTGGTGTGTGCATGATGGTAAACAGCAGCTGGTGTGATAACACCAATGTCGTTACTCTTGCACGCTCCTGCACACCTAACCTGGAACTTCTGGCACTCAAGTTTCGTCCTTTCTACCTTCCTCGGGAATTTTCTTCGGTTATTGTCAGCACCGTTTATATTCCACCTCGGGTGAACACGGACACTGCACTGTGTGAACTTCATGACACACTCACACAGTTTCAGACTCATCACCGGGACGCTGCGCTTATTGTGGTTGGTGATTTTAACAGCGCTAACCTCAAACGTGCAGTGCCAAACTTTTACCAGCACATTACCTGTCCCACCAGAGGAAAACGGACACTGGATCATTGCTACACTCCGTTCAAAGACAGTTACAAGGCACAATCTCATCCACCGCTTGGAAAATCGGACCACGCCGCCATCTTCCTCATGCCTAAATATAAACAAAGGCTGAAACAGGAGGTTCCGGTTCAGAGGGAGGTCACACGCTGGACGGACCAATCGGTGGCTGCCTTACAGGACGCTCTGGATGACGCAGACTGGGATATGTTCCGAGAGAGCTCCCCTGATGACGTCAGCGTGTTTACGGAAGTGGTTGTGGGATTTGTTGGGAAACTGGTGGACGATATGGTGGAGAAAACCGTAGTGAAAACTTTTCCCAACCAAAAGCCGTGGGTGGATAAAACCGTCCGCGACGCTCTGAACTCTCGCACCGCTGCCTACAATGCGGGGCTCATCAGCAGTAACATGGAGGAATATAAAGCTGCGTCTTACGGAGTACGCCAAGCGGTGAAAGAGGCGAAGCGGCGCTACGGGGAGAAAATAGAGACACAGTTCCAGCAGAGTGACTCTAGAACCCTGTGGCAGGGACTATGGACCATCACGGACTACAGAAGCCCACCCTCCAGACTGGTGAGTGCGGACGTGTCTCTGGCAACTGAGCTGAACACTTTCAACGCTTGCTTCGAGGCTGCAGCCGGCAACGCTAACAGCGCTAACTATGCTAACAGCACTACCTGTGTGACCAGCATGCAGACGGAGCTTGTCGGAACGCAGAGACCCCTCATCATCAGAGAGAGCGATGTACGGAGAGCTTTCAGAAGAGTGAACACCAGGAAAGCAGCAGGACCGGACAGGATTGCCAACCGAGTCATCAAAGCCTGCGTGGACCAGCTAGCACCGGTGTTCACAGTGATCTTCAACTTATCCCTGACCCAGTGCATCGTACCAGCGTGCTTCAAACAGTCCCCTCATCATTCCAGTCCCGAAGAAGAACCAGCCAGCCTGCCTCAATGGCTTTCGCCCAGTGGCCCTGACATCAGTCGTGATAAAGTGCTTCGAGAGGATCATCAGAGACTTCATCACCTCATCACTTCCGGACTCTATGGACCCTTTACAGTTTGCATACCACCACAACCGTTCCACAGAGGATGCCATCACCTACCTGCTTCACACTACATTAACACACCTGGACGCTGGGAGGGGTAATTATGTTAAAATGCTGTTTGTTGACTACAGCTCAGCATTTAACACGATTATCCCCTTATCCCCTCTAAACTAACTAGTTGGAGAACCTGGGACTTCATCCATCCTTGTGTCACTGGATCTCTAACTTTTTGACGGACAGAACACAAGCTGTGCGGGTAGGAAAACACATCTCACCCACATTCACCCTTAGCACTGGCGCCCCCCAGGGCTGTGTCCTGAGCTTACTGCTGTACTCACTGTACACATATGACTGTGTGGCCACTTCCAGCTCTACCACCATTGTCAAGTTTGCTGACGACACTGTTGTGGTGGGCCTGATCTCTAAACACTTGGAGGACTGGTGCCAGGACAAAGATTTCCTCCTTAACGCCAGCAAGACAAAGGAGCTGATAGTGGACTGCAGCATAAAGCAGGAGAGGAACTATCACCCCGAAAGAGTAGACAATTTCAAGTACCTTGGAGTTCACATCTCTGAGGACCTGTCATGGTCTTGCCACACCACTACGCTGGCAAAGAAGGCCCGTCAGCGTCTTTATCACCTCAGATGCTTAAGGAACTTCAAACTACCATCCAAGGTGCTTCGTAACTTCTACACCTGCACCATTGAATCCATCATAACAGGAAACATCAAAACCTGGTTCGGAAACAGCACCAAGCAGGATAGGCAGGCTCTACAGAGGGTGGTGCATTCAGCTGAACACATAATCCAGACTGAGCTTCCTGACCTGCAGTCCATATACAGGAAACGGTGCTGGACAAGGGCCAGGAGGATAGTAAAGGACCCCAGTCATCCCAGTAATTGACTGTTTTCCTTGTTACGATCTGGGAAGCGTTTTCGTGCTCTAAAAGCCAAAACGGAGAGGATGAGAAAAAGCTTTTTCCCACAAGCTATTCGAGTCCTCAACGAAAATAACATTTAGGACCAATTTACACAACTTGCACAATCTAATTTATATGTATATGTATGTGTATATATGTGGACATACAGTATGTTTGTTTATATAAGTATATGCGTGTATACTGTTTTATATGTATATGTATGTATATGTATAGATTAGTATTGTGTATTTATTATTTATCACATCTGTATAGCATTATGTAGCATTATGTTGCACAGTTTCTGCACTACTTGTCACTTTTACACACTTGTTCACTTTAAATTGCCCTTTGTAATTATATTGTTAATTCTTCTAATGTTCACTTTACTTTAAATTGCTCTTTTTAATTATATTGTTAATTTTTCTAATGTTTCTAAATTCTTACTTAAAAAATATATTATACAAAAAAATATAGAATGTTTTTAAACTATTTTGTAGTTTTTGTAATTACTGTGGCGGAGCAGTCACTAAAGCATTTCACTGCCAGTTGTACTGTGTATGACTATGTATGTGACAAATAAACCTTGATTTGATTTTTGATTTGATATTAAATTGTGTAACGTTTTACCCTGCATAAACTAAATGCGTACTAAACAGCACATTAACTCAAACATTGATTAAATCCAACATAACTGATTAAAGTTACAAATAGGCTAACTAATAAATAATAATAACGCCAAAATATACCAAAGCACAAACAATACACGCTGGTCACATAAACAGGCACACACTAATATCCGCTATATAGACGATATTCACTCGTATTATGGTCTATAGACATTAAGAGTTGCACAGCAGTTTTACTCACTTTTTGTCAAGTACACACAGCAAACATAAGGGTTAACAGCAATCAGGATTAACAGCAAACATCAGGGTTAACAGCAAACTTTCACTTAGGAGCATGTTCATAGCACCTGTTCGTGCTCCGTCTGCTCTTTAAATATGGCGAAGCCAAGTGACGTCACATTTACATTTTACATTTTCAGCATTTAGCAGACGCTTTTATCCAAAGCGACTTACACAATGAGCTGAACACGATGAGCAATTGAGGGTTAAGGACCTTGCTCAGGGACCCAACAGTGGCAACTTGGTGGTGGCGAGGCTTGAACCGGCAACCTTCTGTTTACTAGTCCAGTACCTTAACCACTGAGCTATCACTGGCTATCACACTGAGCTATCACACGTCACGGTTCAGGTGACATGGGTTCAGGTAAAAAACAATGACTTTCGTACATACATCGTATCGAATCTCAGCTCTCCCATTCGGCTGAGCTGGGCGGCTACATGAACAACGATTGGCTGTTGTTCACAAGGTGGGATGAGCCGAACCAGGGTTCCTCATAACTGGTGCAATTACGACCTCTGCTGGCTGATTGATGGCGTCAGCGCAGAGCTGAGGAATAATGCTGATCAGGGTGTGGTTCTCATACCCCTTTTCCACCGAAAAAACCCTGGTTCTTAAACCGGTTCGATTCGGGCGCCTTCAAACCTTGGTGTTTTGTAAAGAACGGGCGTTTCCACCAGTTTTTGGGAACCAAGCCTGCGTCATCAACGGTGGGCGTTACTTAACGAGTAAACAGTAGTAACAAGATGGCGGAACTTGATGTTTTGCATGCGTTTGTTCTATGTTTACAGATGTTCATTTTTATGCAAAAAGAGAGCATTGATAAACTATTGTTGATAAGACAAAGAAGAAGGCTACTCCGAGCAAGAGTAATGGTATGTACAATGTTTTCATTTGCAGATGTTTTCATACTGCAAATGTTTTCATTTGCAGTATACATGAGTGTAAAGGAAACTAGTAGCCATGTATTTTGTGTTTAATTTGTCAGTATTTGTATATGCACACAACAAGGATGCTTATATATTTTTAGAGTTTATTATTATA
Source organism: Trichomycterus rosablanca (assembly GCF_030014385.1). Lineage (NCBI taxonomy): Eukaryota > Metazoa > Chordata > Actinopteri > Siluriformes > Trichomycteridae > Trichomycterus > Trichomycterus rosablanca. Next base: position 17,817,849 of record NC_085991.1, on the reverse strand, counting down.
TTTTATATTAACTTTATAGGCATTAAACACCATGAGAAGAATTTAAAGGCGAATATATATATATATACAGGGGTTGGACAAAATAACTGAAACACCTGTCATTTTAGTGTGGGAGGTTTCATGGCTAAATTGGACCAGTCTGGTGGCCAATCTTCATTAATTGCACATTGCACCAGTACGAGCAGAGTGTGAAGGTTCAATTAGCAGGGTAAGAGCACAGTTTTGCTCAAAATATTGCAATGCACACAACATTATGGGTGACATACCAGAGTTCAAAAGAGGACAAATTGTTGGTGCACGTCTTGCTGGCGCATCTGTGACCAAGACAGCAAGTCTTTGTGATGTATCAAGAGCCACGGTATCCAGGGTAATGTCAGCATACCACCAAGAAGGACAAACCACATCCAACAGGATTAACTGTGGACGCAAGAGGAAGCTGTCTGAAAGGGATGTTCGGGTGCTAACCCGGATTGTTTCCAAAAAACATAAAACCACGGCTGCCCAAATCACGGCAGAATTAAATGTGCACCTCAACTCTCCTGTTTCCACCAGAACTGTCCGTCGGGAGCTCCACAGGGTCAATATACACGGCCGGGCTGCTATAGCCAAACCTTTGGTCACTCGTGCCAATGCCAAACGTCGGTTTCAATGGTGCAAGGAGCGCAAATCTTGCGCTGTGGACAATGTGAAACATGTATTGTTCTCTGATGAGTCCACCTTTACTGTTTTCCCCACATCCAGGAGAGTTACGGTGTGGCGAAGCCCCAAAGAAGCGTACCACCCAGACTGTTGCATGCCCAGAGTGAAGCATGGGGGTGGATCAGTGATGGTTTGGGCTGCCATATCATGGCATTCCCTTGGCCCAATACTTGTGCTAGATGGGCGCGTCACTGCCAAGGACTACCGAACCATTCTGGAGGACCATGTGCATCCAATGGCGGTGCCGTGTATCAGGATGACAATGCACCAATACACACAGCAAGACTGGTGAAAGATTGGTTTGATGAACATGAAAGTGAAGTTGAACATCTCCCATGGCCTGTACAGTCACCAGATCTAAATATTATTGAGCCACTTTGGGGTGTTTTGGAGAAGCGAGTCAGGAAACGTTTTCCTCCACCAGCATCACGTAGTGACCTGGCCACTATCCTGCAAGAAGAATGGCTTAAAATCCCTCTGACCACTGTGCAGGACTTGTAAATGTCATTTCCAAGATGAATTGACGCTGTATTGGCCGCAAAAGGAGGCCCTACACCATACTAATAAATTATTGTGGTCTAAAACCAGGTGTTTCAGTTATTTTGTCCAACCCCTGTATATATATATATATATATATATATATATATATATATATACTGTATATAAGATACCTTTTCTATTTTTTTTTTTTTTTTTTTTACTTGCTCCGTCAGTGTACCGTCAGTGCACACTTTGTCTGATGTTGTACTGTTTATGCTGCTGCTACATTGTTTATTGTTTATTATAAGTTTACAAATAGTGTACCTTTTACTATTTACCGTATTTTCCGCACTATAAGGCGCACCTAAGAGCCTTACATTTTCTCAAAAATCTGCCGTGCGCCTTATTATCCGGTGCGCCTTATGTGTGCACTGAGTTCCAAGATCTGTAAAAATGTTGTTGTGCGACTTTGGTAAGCGCTCCGCTTGATTGACTATCGGACCATTTCCCGCTGACACAGGGACGTAATACGTACACTACGTACGCTGGCAGCGATAAACCAATCAGAGAACATTACGTAATACGTACAGTACGTACGCTTACCTCCGCCACGCCTCCGGTAGGTATACAACAGGTATGCTTCAAAACAACATTTGTTTGTCTAAGGACCCCCGAAAATGGCGCCAGTAAAGAGACATGCTTACGAGGCACAATTCAAACTACAGGCTATCAGTTACGCAGTTGTAAATGGGAATAGAGCAGCTGCGAAAGAATTCAACATCAATGAATCTATGGTTCGGAAGTGGAGGAAGCAAGAAAATGAACTGTGCCAAGTTAAGAAGACGAAACAGAGTTTCCGCGGGAACAAAGCGAGGTGGCCACAGTTAGAAGACCAACTTGAACAATGGATTATTGAACAAAGAACAGCCGGGAGAAGCGTCTCTACAGTCACCAATCGACTGAAGGCAACAACGATAGCACAAGACATGAAGATCGAGCACTTTCAAGGAGGTCTGTCTTGGTGCTTTCGTTTTATGAAAAGGCATCATCTCTCCATCCGCGCAAGGACTACCGTGGCGCAGCAACTGCCAGCGGATTACAAAGAAAAGCTGGCCATCTTCCGCATCTACTGCAGTAACAAGATTACCGACAAAAAGATCCAGCCCAACCACATCACCAACATGGACGAGGTCCCCCTCACTTTTGACATCCCCGTGAACCATACTGTGGAGAAAAAGGAGACCAGCACGGTATCAATACGCACCACGGGGCATGAGAAGTCGGCTTTCACTGTTGTTCTTGGTTGCCACGGTAATGGTCTACCACCTATGGTCATTTTTAAGAGGAAGACGCTGCCAAAAGAAAAGTTTCCAGCCGGAGTCATCGTTAAGGCCAATCAAAAGGGCTGGATGGACGAGGAGAAAATGAGAGAGTGGCTGAGAAAGGTGTATGTAAAGAGACCTGATGGTTTTTTCCACGCATCACCGTCCCTGTTGATCTGCGACTCCATGCGCGCCCATCTCACCGCTACTGTGAAAAACCAAGTGAAGCAAATAAATTCGGAGCTTGCCATCATTCCGGGAGGATTAACAAAAGAACTCCAACCGCTGGACATTGGTGTAAACAGGGCGTTCAAAGTGAAGTTGCGAGCGGTGTGGGAGCGATGGATGACAGACGGCGAACACACCTTTAGTAAGACTGGGAGGCAGCGCCGGGCGAGTTACGCCACCATATGTGAATGGATTGTGGATGCCTGGGCTAAGGTATCTGCTTTAACTGTTGTCCGAGCTGTTGACCGTATGTTTTAGCATGTGCCTTATAATACGGTGCGCCTTATGTATGGGTTAAGTACAGAAATAGACCCCGTAATTGAGACTGCGCCTTATAATCCGGTGCACCTTATGGTGCGGAAAATACGGTAACTTGTATGTATGTTGACACCTGCACCAAAATAAATTCCTTGTACATCTGCTACTTGGCGAATAAAAAGATTCTGATTCTAATCTGAAAGGGCTGTAGGTTTAAAAAATTAGCACTTACCTTTTTTCCTTGGCTGTTCCTGCACAGTACTTTCCTCAGCCTCTTCAGATGCAATAATGCTTTCTGTTCCTGATATAGTAGCAGTGCTTGTAGATGGTTCACTGACATCTGAAGTATGAGAAGGTAATACAAAGGTATTTATAAATGTATTAACGTGTGCAACATAGTCTATAAAATTGTATGTACATTGTAACGTGTAATATATACTACATATATGTATATACTAATTAAAATGGATTATATATACTGTATATATATATATATATATATATATATATATATATATATATACTGTATATATATATATATATATATATACATACACACATACATGTGTGTGTACCTACAATGTACGCTACATAAAATGATTTAACCAATGCTGCATCTATTCTTAAAACACATTAAAGACACAATTTTCCAAACAAACATTTGAATTAGTCATAGTATTACTATAAAACAACATTTAGGACAATGGATAAAGTGGTAAACTTACCATCATTAGCTGTAGAAGGGAACGGAGATGCTGGGTCACTACTTCCAAGTGCCCCAGTAACTTGGTTAGCTGGTCTACAGCCCAAGACGTTGTCGAGTGCAGCAAAGTAAAGAGGTAAGCTAACTCGTCCAGCTCCACTATGGGATAAATCTTTTTTTGCATCCCTGTATTCTTTTTTCATTTTTCTAAGTTTGTTTACAATTTGCTCTTTTGAGCGTATGTAACCGACCTTGATAATTTCTTCCTCTAGTTCGCCATAGAGTTTTTCTTTTCGAGTACTACTCTCCATTTTTTGCTGAAATTCCGGACAACACAAAAGTACAAGTTGTTGTGTTTCCTCCGCGGACCACTGAACATTTTTCGTGTTGGACGCCATTCTTGCTGTCGCTATGCTGTACAACATGACATGCCCACAGGTGACGTCACGGTTTGTGCTGAAAAACCAAGTATTCTGCGGTGCCAGATGGCCCGCTAGTTCGCTGTCTGGAACCACTTTTTTTCGGTGGAAACACGCGGAACCGGTTCAAAATCAAGTTCGGGCTCCGATCCGTGTCGGTGGAAAAGGGGTATCAGTGAACAAGGCTGATCCGCATATAAACTCGCCTTGTGCAGGTGAAAAGATGCAGTCAGTACTGCTCACATGTAGGAGGGGGTGTGTGTCAGTTGCGAAGCTCCTCAGTCAGCAGTGGAGGGTTGTATCTCTAGAGGTGAAGCGTAATGCAATCAGGGTAATTGGATATGACTAGATTAGGGGAAAAAATTCCTAAACCTGTTCTAAATAATCATTAATGTGTGTACTCTCTGTATTTTCTTTTATTCATTAATAAGAATCATACAAGTTTAATCATCTTTGTGTATTCGCCTGGTCGAGCAGAAGGTCACTCTGTCTCTCTCTAATCAAGTTCACAAGATTTCAGCAAGTACACAACGTTCCAAACTAGTGTAGACCCAGAACATAAGTGGTCACCTCATTGGTAAAAGCTGGATGGGGCGATTCATCAGATTTAAGAATGCTAAGTGCGAGGAAAAAGGAAGCTTATGCTTAGGCTGAGTGAGAATAGGACGGTCAAGGTGGTCCCACTGACGCTCAATTGGGTTCAAGTCTGGAGAATTAGGGGGCCAGGGTAGTACTTGGAAGTCTTGGCCATGCTCGTCCAACCAATGTTGAACATTTCTAGACATGAGCATCTGTGCGACCACCTTGATCATCATGTTTGCTCTATGGATCCCCCCACACACCCTTCAGCATCTGTGGGATGCACTGCAGTCATAGAAGTAAATGTAAGCAATAACCTAATACAAAAACCAAATGGTGCCATTGCTTTTATCCAAAATAAAACATGGTTCCAAACTAACAAAATCATGTTTGTGATCAATCAAAAATTAATAGGGCAGTTTTATGTGATTAGAAGGCACCTACAGCAGCACAAAAAAGAGCCCTATGAGTCCTATTTCAAGACAAAGAAAGTGTTAAACATTTCTATAAACACCGACCAGGCATAACATTATGAGCACTGACAGTTGAAGTGAATAACACTGATTATCTCTTCATCACGGCACCTGTTAGTAGGTGGGATATATTAGGTGTGATAAGTTAAAATGATAATCTGTTGATGCATGCTCAATAATCCAGGTACACAAATCCACAAAGTTGAATCCTGCAGACAGAGCAGGATCACACCTAAGAGCCTGCAACTCAGATCTTCTGTCAAAGGTCACCGAGCTAGCAAGATCATTCAGAAGGCACAGAACCAGCTATTGAATGAACGGGTGAGACAAACTAACTTCACAATCGATGTCTTAAAAACTAGAGAGGAGCAGATTGTACAAAGACTTACATCACATCTAGATGAGCCCACTCTCCAACAGGTGATTAACTTCATGCAGAAGGCTCGTCTAGGACAACATGAAAAGTCAAAAACCAGGCAGCGAAAAAAGTTTGACTTGCTTGCTGCAGGACAGAAACACCAACAGACCATGGATGGCCGAAAAAGGAATGAAGGGCAAACACACGCTGGTGATGTGGACAAGTGGGTGAGAAACTTGTCGGACAGACAACTCACACAAGCGGAGAAAGACATCTTGGCTAAGGGGTTGAATTTCGCTGTTACACCAAAGCAAGTCCCACTAGTGGAACTAATCACAATCACAGAATCAGCAATCCGCAACAACAACATCTCCGACCTGGAAGCGGAACAGTTGTGGATAAAAGTGTCAGCTTGCCTCAGTAATGCAAAGCCTCCGCCATCCAACATCAGCAGAGACGAGAGGTATGCACTTACTACACTTAGTAAGGACAATAACATCATCATACTTCCTGCTGACAAAGGTAGATGTACTGTTCTTTTAAACCAGATAGACTATCATGAGAAAGTGATGTTGTTACTTAGTGACACTAACACTTATGAGCTGCTAAAACGAGATCCAGGTAGTAGCTACAAGAAAAAGGTGATAGATTGTCTGAAAGTTTTAGAACAGAACAATGCTATTGACAGGGCTTTGTACTACAAATTACATCTGGGGGAGGCTACTTCTAGTCTGTATGGGTTACCTAAGATACACAAACAGGATGTACCTTTACGACCCATTGTTTGTATGATTAACTCTGTGACTTATAACATTTCTAAGTTTCTAGCATTGATTCTCAACCCGTTGGTAGGTGTGGTGTTAGTTATAGTGTCGAGGTTTGATGAGGTCATAGAGATAGAGAGAGACCGGGCAGGCAGACGTGTGTGCATGTATTGCTGTGCGGTAGAACTAATAAACGGACCACTTGTTGTACAGTTGGACCAGCGTGCTTTATTTAATAACACGACATGGTGTCAGAAGTCCTGTAAAAGTGTGTCGCGTAACTTAGAACTTCCCGACGGTTTTTGAAAAAAAAGTTTAAGAATGGACGGAGGAGAAGCTCATGCTAACCAAGGAGCAGCCGGAGCGGTACATCGGTTACCTACAGGTCCCAGTGCTACGTTCAGCATACAACCTCCAGAGTCATTCGACTTTTCAAAACCGCAAGAGTGGGCTAAATGGATCAGAAGGTTTGAGCGATTCCGTCTGGCGAGTAACCTAAACTCTAGCTCTGAAGAGAATCAGGTAAATACGCTAATCTATTGCATGGGGGACGAGGCGGATGATATTTTGCGTGGACTGAAGTTGAATGAAGATCTACGAAATACTTATGTAGGAGTTCGAGATGGATTCGAAACGTTTTTCATAGTTAAGAAAAATGTAATCTACAAACGAGCAAAGTTTAATATGCGCAGACAGGGAGATGGGGAATCTGTGGAGGTATTTGTTACTGCACTATACGCACTAGCAGAGCATTGTGAGTATGGAGTGCTACATGATGAGCTGATTCGCGATAGGCTTGTTGTTGGGCTGACGGATAAACGGTTGTCCGAAAGAATGCAACTAGATCCCGATCTTACCCTGGAAAAGGCAATAAACATGGCGAGGCAAACCGAGGAAGTTAAAAGGCAACAATCTTCTCTGCGACATGACACTCATACAGACACAGGTGAGACTAAATCTGTTGATCGAGTGTATAACGGCAGCAGCAGGAAATTTTCTAGAGAAAAGCAGCAGCAAACAAACAGCGGTGGCAGTAAGACAAATTTTGTTAAATACAAAAAGGGGAAAGGCAATCGGTGTCATAAATGTGGTACTTTTCCATCCCATCCACATCAGGATTGTCCTGCAAAGGATAGCAAATGTCATTCATGTGGAAGGAAAGGACATTTTAAACGTGTTTGCAGAAATTCTAAAGCTGTACATGTGGTTGAAGGAGAGGAAGAAGACAGTGTTTTCCTAGGTAGTATAACTGCTACAGGTGAGCCATGGATGGTTAACATACAAATAAATAACAGAAGTGTGCCATTCAAAATTGATACAGGTGCTGACGTCACTGTGATCCCGCAAAAAGTGTTTGAAGATATCTTTGAAGATAGTGTTTCACCCATTCTTCGAAAAACAACAAAGGCATTGTTGGGACCAGGCAGGAATCCATTGGATGTCGTGGGCGTTGCCGAACTGTTGTTGAGGAGGAGGAAGAAGAAGGTGAAAGAGGAGGTGTACGTTACTAGACACCTGCACACAGCATTGCTAGGTAGGCCTGCGATTGGCAAGATGGAGCTTGTAGCACGTCTAGACAGCATTACCATCGAGACGCTAAAGTCAAGCTATCCAAGAATTTGCAGTGGTTTGGGAGAGATGAGACAGGCATATACCATCAGGCTGAGGCCTGGGGCACAACCTTATTCACTGAAAACACCCAGGAGCATCCCATTGCCATTAATGGATAAAGTTAAACAGGAATTATATCGCATGGAAAGTCTTGGGGTGATAAGCAGAATAGAGGAGCCATCAGATTGGTGCTCTGGCATTGTTGTGGTGCCTAAAAAAACGGGTGCCGTGCGAATATGTGTGGATCTCACTCACCTCAATGAGTCTGTTTGTAGAGAGAAATATACACTGCCATCAGTAGAAGAAACACTGGGGATGCTCGCAGGGGCAAGTATATTTAGTAAACTAGATGCAAACATGGGTTTCTGGCAAATTCCGCTTAGTGAAGACTCTGCGAAATACACAACTTTTATTACACCTTTTGGCCGATACTACTTCAATCGTCTGCCATTTGGCATTACTTCAGCTCCAGAACATTTCCAAAACAGAATGGTTTCTGAGGTTACAGAGGGACTGGAAGGAGTGGTTTGCCATATGGATGATGTGCTGGTGTGGGGCCGAACACAGGAGGAGCATGATGCTCGTTTACATGCTGTGCTCGCGAGGATCGAGAAGGCAGGTATCACGCTGAATGTTGAAAAGTGTGACTTGTCCAAAGTAGAGGTGACTTTCCTAGGTCACGTGATCTCCGCAAATGGCATCCAACCTGATCCCGGCAAGACAGAAGCTGTACGGCGTATGAGGGAGCCGATGAATGTGAGTGAACTGAGGAGTTTTCTTGGCATGGTAAATCAGCTGGGGAAGTTTATCCCGCGGTTGGCCGAGAGAGACAAGCCTCTTAGAGATCTGCTTTCAAAGAAAAATTGCTGGTTATGGAGCACAGAGCAGGTCAAAGCCTTTCAGGACCTGAAGGACGCACTCACATCCCCACCGGTGTTGGCTATGTACGACCCAAACAGGAGGAGTAAAGTTACAGCCGATGCTTCATCTTATGGCTTGGGGAGTGTTTTACTCCAGGAGTGGAATGGAGTGTGGAGGCCAGTAGCCTATATGTCGCGTTCTCTTACGCAGACAGAGCAGAGATATGCACAAGTCGAGAAGGAGGCCTTAGCACTAACCTGGGCATGTGAAAGGTTCCGAAATTTCCTCATTGGTACACATTTTCAGTTGGAAACAGATCACAAGCCACTCCTGAGCCTCCTAGGATCTCAACCTCTGGATGCTCTTCCACCTCGCATTCTGAGGTTTCGTATGCGATTGATGCGCTATTCCTATATCATTTATCATGTGCCTGGAAAGAGTCTGTGGACAGCTGACACGTTGTCACGTGCTCCGGTGCTGCAAGGAGAGACGAAGGACGAGAGAGCGTTGTTCGAGGACACGAACATATATGTGGACATGATAATAGAAAATCTTCCAGCAAGCACTGCTTACTTGGAGGAGTTGAGGGAGCAGCTCAAGAGGGACAGTGTGTGCTCTCGTGTGATGCAACTTTGTATGGAAGGGTGGCCGCAAAGTAGTAACAATGAACCAACTCTGAGGCTATACAGGGCAGAACAAGCATTTCTTACAGTTCAGGATGGTCTGCTTTTGAAGGGAAATAGGCTGGTAATTCCTTCGACAATGAGAAATGATGTGCTTGCCAGACTGCATGAAGGTCATCAGGGAGTGGTGAAATGTAGGGAGCGTGCACGACAGTCAGTTTGGTGGCCTGGATTAAGTCAGCAGCTAAATGAACTGGTGCTCAATTGTCGGACTTGCTGCAAGGAGAGAGAAAACAGCAGAGAGCCATTGATTCCATCACAGTATCCAGGTCGTCCGTGGGAAAAAGTTGGAGCAGATTTGTTCAAGCTAGGGAGCAAGGATTATCTGCTGGTAGTGGATTATGCATCAAGATTCGTGGAAATTGCTTTATTAGCACCCACTAAATCTGAAGATGTAATTCTCCATCTAAAATCAATTTTTGCACGTCACGGCATTCCAGAGACACTGGTGACAGATAATGGGCCACAGTTTTCTGGTGCAGTTTTTGCAGAATTTGCTAAGACTTATGGATTCTGTCATATCACCAGTAGCCCAAAATATCCTCAAAGCAACGGGGAAGCAGAAAGAGCTGTTAAAACAGTGAAAAGTCTACTAAAGAAAGCAGACGACCCTTATCTTGCTCTTCTCGCATTCCGAGCGACTCCATTAGAGAATGGATATAGCCCATCTCAACTGCTCATGGGGAGAAGACTTCGCACAACAGTACCAATTCTTCCTGCTTTACTGAGTCCTGCTCTTCCGGATGGTGAGGCGGTTGCTCGAAAAGAAAGAGAGAAGAGGAGGAAAGATGCTGAACGCTACAATCTGCGTCATCGGGTACGAAGTCTTGACCGACTTATTCCTGGGGAGGAAGTGTGGATTAAAGATCAGGGTGCAACAGGTGTTGTAGTAGGTACTCACACTACCCCGTGTTCCTACATCGTTGAAGGACCACACGGGACAATCAGGCGAAATCGTCGTCACCTTATTCACATGGAGTCCTCAGCAGAACAGAGTAAAAGTGGGACTATAGAGAAGACATTAGGATGTGTTCCAGAGCAAAGGTCTGAAGAACCACCTATGCACACTGCACAAGAACTACCATCAACTCCCAGAACAAGGTTTGGGAGAGCAGTGATAAAACCAAATAAGTTGAATTTGTAAATAATAGCTAATGTTTGATAATTTAAATTTTCAGAACAAAAGGAATTTGTATGCGTTATATTTGGGATATTGTTGTGTTGCATATAAATAGTAGTTGATTTATGGTAGAAAATTTTGTTAGTACATAAGCCTTATTTTGTGCCAGATCATCGAGAGTTAAAATAAATGTTTTGTTTGTTGATGTTCAGACAGGAACAGACCTTCCAGCCACAGAGGCAGAATAATCCTCTAAGGTTTGCTGGATCATTGATAGTCTACTCAATGATTCTAGATAAGGGAGATGTGGTGTTAGTTATAGTGTCGAGGTTTGATGAGGTCATAGAGATAGAGAGAGACCGGGCAGGCAGACGTGTGTGCATGTATTGCTGTGCGGTAGAACTAATAAACGGACCACTTGTTGTACAGTTGGACCAGCGTGCTTTATTTAATAACACGACAGTAGGTAGCACGGAACATCACATTCAGAACACCATGGACTTTGTGGACAAGGTGAAGGGAGTCATCATTGAGACGGAGGAAACAATGGTCTCGTATGATGTTACATCCCAGGACTCTGCGGTTTACACTCACCTGCAAGCCAGCGGCCACTCATTTAATGATGAAGATGTGCAGATCCTTGACAAGGAGGAACGCTGGTTTGAACGTGGAGTCAAAGAGGCCATTTACGTGAAGAGGGAACGACCATCTCTAAACTGGGGAGGGGGCCTGAGAGTAAATCTCTCACCATCATACAACGCCGTCATTGGAGCGTTACCCCAATCATGTGTGAAAGACACACATGGCCATTGTAATTAATGGTCATTGTGAATTTCATATAGACCTGATCACCAGTTCCATTGTTATGCAATGGGCGGTGATCGGTCGTTATGCAAATCAACTGCATATAAGGTTGGGGTATTCAACACCAACACGAAACGTATCTCTACAACGAACTTGTGTCCAGATGAACTGATTCAACTTTGTGGGTTAAAATGATAATGCACTGTCATGCTGTTTAAAATTAATTAATGCTGGTTTTGATAGAAAGGTGTCAGACTCCATGCTAAAAAGCTAAAAGGGGACCAACACAATATTAGAAAGATGGTCATAATGTTATGCCTGATCGGTATATATCACAGTGTAATTTAACTGCACAACATTTAAAAAAAATAAAAATCTGAATTTCTCACCATGCGCAAGTGATCCCCTTGAGTTCACAGTAGCCTCTGATTGTGGGGCATCTGTGGACACACCCACTAAACAAGATTGTTAAAAATACACCGATCAACCATAAAATAAAAACCACCTCCTTGTTTCTACACTCACTGTCCACTTTATCAGCTCCATTTACCATATGGAAGCACTTTGTTCTCCAAGTTCTACAATTACTGACTGTAGTCCATCTGTTTCTTTACATACTTTGTTAGCCCCCTTTCATGCTGTTCTTCAATGGTCAGGACCCCCACAGGACCACTACAGAGCAGGTATTATTTGGGTGGTGGATCATTCTCAGCAGTGACACTGACATTGTGGTGGTGTGTTAGTGTGTGTTGTGCTGGTATGAGTGGATAAGACACAGCAATGCTGAAGTTTTTTAAACACCTCACTGTCACTGCTGGACTGAGAATCGTCCACCAACCAAAAACATCCAGCCAACAGCGCCCAGTGGGCAGCGTCCTGTGACCAGTGGTGAAGGTTTAGAAGATGACCAATTCAAACAGCAGCAATAGATGAACGATTGTCTTTGACTTTACATCTACAAGGTGGACCAACTAGGTAGGAATGTCTAATAGAGTGGACAGAGTGGACACAGTATTTAAAAACTCCAGTGGTGCTGCTGTGTCTGATCCCTCATACCAGCACAACACACACTAACACACCACCACCATGTCATTGTCACTGCAGTGCTGAGATCATCCACCTATATAATACCTGCTCTGTGGTGGTCCTGACCATTGAAGAACAGCATGAAAGGGGGCTAACAAAGTATGTAGAGAAACAGATGGACTACAGTCAGTAATTGTAGAACTACAAAGTGCTCCTTTATGGTAAGTGGAGCTGATAAAATGGACAATGAGTGTAGAGACAAGGAGGTGGTTTTAATGTTATAGCTGATCGGTGTATATGCACATATTCTTTTCTAGCAAGTGAGTCTAAAATTAAGAGAGGTGTACCTAATAAACTCGCAAGTCACTTAGTCTACCTGACAAGTAAGAATAAATACAAAACTCACATGAAAGTCTCTGTCAAGCTCTGTCACTAAAAAGTTCTGTTCTTGGTGTGACTACAAATGGATTTACCATAATCAGTAAATATTAAATCACAGTACACATCATGCTTGCAGTATAAAGTTGTCAAGAAAATGAACTCACAGGTGGGTGTGCTAGCAGTTTCTTTTGTACTGGAAGGTTTTCATCATTATCTGTTTAGGAAAAATAATTGATACATACAATATATTAAGTAAGTAAGTAAGTAAGTAAAGTTTATTTATATAGCGCTTTTCTAGGACCAAGCCACAAAGTGCTTTACAATGCGGTCAAGTATAATACAATAAAAACACAAAAATTAATAATCATAAAAGCTACACAGTGACATAAAAACATTAATACAATAGCACAAATAAAAATTTTAAATGCACTTTAACTACACATACATACATATATATACACACAAATACATACACAAACATACACATACACTTTACCAAAGAACGTCAGCCCCATTGCTTAAGATCACTACTCTGAAATGCTAATGAATAAAAATGTGTCTTAAGACATTTCTTGAAGCTTAATGTAGACTCAGAGAGTCTGATATCGAGTGGGAGACTATTCCATAATTTAGGAGCCTGGACAGAAAAAGCACAGTCCCCTTTCCGCCTCTGTTTGGTACGGGGCACAACCAGAAGCTCTTTATTAGATGACCTCAAAGACCTACAACTTTTGTGAGGAACCAGCAATTCACAAATATAATCAGGTGCTTCCCCATGTAGAGCCTTAAAGGTAAGAACTAAAATTTTAAAATCTATCCTAAATTTTACTGGCAACCAGTGAAGTGAGGCCAGCACTGGACTGATGTGGTCTCTACGTCTAGTTTTTGTTAAAAGCCGAGCAGCTGCATTCTGAACCATCTGGAGTCTTGACACAGCTCCTTGACTGAGGCAAGTATACAAAGCATTGCAGTAATCCAGTCGAGATGAAATAAAAGCATGGATGATTTTCTCCAAGTCTTGAAAAGTCCAAAGACTTGATTAATACATGGTGTATTAGATGTAGAAGGCACCTTCCTAAGTAGTGAGTAAAGAAAGGTCACACATGCAGCCCACTGATGTCATACTTGCTCCAAAGAGTGCCCCAAATGCACTGCCTTCCAAGATTACTTGTTGGTTAAAATGGTGCCTAACGAGGGAGCTGCCCTTGATGACAATGACTAACTAGGCAGCTACCTTCTAAATGGAACACACCTATAATATTGCACAATTATTGCATATTTTATTATAAAACACAACAAAAATAATTTAAGTGTCTGCAAGTATTTACTACTGTCCAATTCCCTTCTATATCGTGCTGGAGTTCTTATTTGTCTGCGTGGCAAGTCCTCCTCCTGTCATAGTTTCCTTATTTGCTTTTGCCCTATCTTTTTAATAGTTGTCAAAATAGTGCAAAATCTAAAGGCTAATTACTTAAACAAGGCTTGCACTATATTCTATATTCTAAATTGCACTATATTCTGACAACAAAAACTACAAAACTAAAAACAAAAACAATGAGGAAGATAACAAATTTAAGCAACATACCTGCATGTCCCTGAATAGAGGCAATATCATTTGACCACTGAGGAGTGTCAGGTATATCCCTTCGTTTCACCTTAGTGGTAAAGTTTTTACGAGGCCAGTAGCAATACACAGCCTGCGAAAAGAACAATATATAGTAAAAGAGACAAGAATTCAGACATAACTTTCAGTGCATATAATCCCCATCAAATGTGGATGGAACAACATCTACAGTGTTGTCCTGAATGAATTTAATCATGTAGCTGTAGCAGTGAGAAAAATAAACATTAAGTGATGCTGGCCCACATAGCACTGTAGAGGCTGAATACTCAAACTACCCTTAACAATAATATTGTAGCATTTTCAAAACGTTCAGCATGTTAATTTTGGAGTATTAGTTCTCTAATTATTTATTTAGTTAGTTAGGTTTTCACTGCCTCTCGGGCAGCTTTCTCATGACAGCATCTTTCACATTGGCTTTGTAAACTCCAATCAACCTAGAGTCACAAGGCTGCATGAAATAGGGCTCAAGCTTGTCATAAACACGACAAAGCAGCATTTTTTCCATATACAGTCCACCATATACATATGCGTAAGAGGCCAGATGGACCATAGAGTGCACATAGTATGCAAGAAACTCATCCTCGTAAAACTTCCTACCCTCCTCAACAAAGAGCACCAACAAATCCTGTGCATAAGCATTGTACTGCTGTGCCAAACTTGGGCAATGCCACACTAAACAGCATAAAATGCTCATACAATGTATCGGGGAGAATGTCCGAGTACAATTATGCCTGTGTAAAGAGCAAACTCTTTACTCAATTCAGACCACGTGGCTTCCTTGCAAAAAGGTTTGGTATAAAAGGTCTCAAACCAAGAAGCCAGGAACTGCTCTCCCTTATTTGGCTAGATGATAATCTGTCACACAACCACAAAATAATTATTTTGTGCATCACCCCAAGACAGAATTGGTGCATATAATCTGCTTAACCATGTCCATTTGGGGCATACAAAAAGGTGATACAACTGAAGGTAGGTGGTGCTTTTCCTGATGCTGCTCACGGAAAGATGTATCTGGTCTTAGAGTTAGATTAGTGGTCTCTGGATGAATAATTCGACTGCCACCCCAAAAACCTGGCACATGTACATTTATCACACCCATGATAACCTGAGAATTGCTTTGTGCACTTAATGAGTGCTTTAGCTGGGGCATCACATGTTACACAGCACATACACTGTAAAAAGGAGACTGTGAAATGTACAGTAACTTGCTGGCAGCAATTAGCCGGTAAGTTGCTGTAATATATTTTACAGTACGCATACTGCAAATTTAATTACAGTAACTATAAAATACTGTAATATTTATTACAGTAATAATCACAGTACTGTAGCTCTTTTTACAGTAATTTCACATTACTGTAACCTATTACAGCAGTAATCACTTTACTGTAATTGTTATCACAGTCTTTTAATTACAGCAAATATCAGACTACTTTAAAGGCATTACAGCATTTAACACTAAAATAATATTCAAAAAATAACTATACATTGTAAAAAATTAAGACACTGCATTTGTAACAAAAAATCATTTATTGAATTTCAACATTTTAAAACATGTTTTTGAAAATACATAGATAATTAAATAAATAAATTCATATTTTTTTTATAAACACAGCTGTTCTGAACAAAAACAAAAATGTGCAAGTGCTTTGTTTTACATTTGCTGGAATCCACATCTTGGGCTAAAGTTTTCTTCCCTGGACTGTAAAGATAAAACAAGGAATTACTGTTGCTGCTGTAGAAATGTATATACAAGACTGGAGACTATGACAATTTTGTTAATTCCTAACCTCCCATTAGAGATATCACATTAATAAACACTGCTATTATAAATACTACCATTAAAAATGTGCTGTTTAAAATTCTTACCTGTTTTGGGGCTCTGTTTTGCTTTAGTCCACTTCAGTAGGCTACTTACACATGCCTCACGGTAACTAGAAAAAAACGAGTGACGAGTTTCACCACATAGAACATGGAGCTACAGCACAGCCACATATACACACGAACGTTACAAACAGTGTTGTTACTCCTACGTACATTCAACTTATGGCGTTATCAACTAAATATCACCAGATAACAAAATATCATGTACAAATAGCTTATTTTGGTAATGTTATGAACGCTGGCTCTCTAGTGTATCACTTTTGGCTAGACCATTAGCTAGTTGTTTACCAGCTGGCCGATTAGTTCTATATTTAAGCGAGCTAGCTCGCTTTCTGTCTTGATAGCGTTTTAAAAGAGTGACTATTATCAAGTAATTCTAATTTCTGTACCTGTTACTGATGATATAAAGACGTCTTTCTGTCTGAGTGATAAAAAAACTAGTATTTGTGTTAGATATAATGCAAACTGTACTATTACCAAAGACGGATTATTGTTTAAACTGACAGAAAAAGAAAAATCCCGCTTAAACTTACCGTATTGTGATTCACAGCAGAAATATGCTTACTGTAGAATTTGCCCACCACTGAATCTTGACCATGATCCTTTGCAGATCTACAGTAAAATGCTGTGTGCAGGTTCTACAGTAAGAATTTTATCATTCTACAGTAGTAATACTGTAAAAACTACAGAAATTTGTTACAGTGTAGTTACTCAAAAACTGTGTAAGTACTTTCAGGTCAACTGGCATTTTCATATTCCTTATCATCCACAATCATCAGGTGTGGTAGAAAGAACGAATTGGACCCTCAAGGAGAGATTAACTAAGGCGATGATGAAAACTGGAAAAAAGTGGGTTGATGTACTGCCAGCCGTTTTGGCAGAAATTAGGATGACCCCAGTGTAACTACAAACTCTCTCCTTTTGAGGTGATTTTTGGGAAACCATTTCCTTGTCCGTGGGTGAAGGGTACTAACAAATTTCATTCCTCAGGTGACCTGGAGATGGCGACGACATTAATTGAGAAATTGAGTGAAATTTGTGCTAAAGTCTCTGTTTCTCTCCCTCTGCCCTCAGATAAACCTACACACCCATTTCAGCCTGATCTTGTTTTGGTGAAATCTTTGAATCCTAGGAAGGTTGGTGATGCTGCCTATGGAAAACCCACAACAATTCTGGCTGTCACGAGTAGTGGAGTTTTGACGGATTCGCAACCACAGTGGATCCACGCATCACGTCTCAAGAAATGCCCAACTGACTCAACTACGGCACCTCCGTGCCCAACTCAGCCTGCGGGACAAGCTGCGTTTGCTTTTGAGAAACAAGACAAAATACTGATTCGCATGATCTTGATTTAAACATTGCTACATTATTTGAATAATTATTTGCTTCTCTTACATTTTAGTGCATACACGTAGCACATTTAGCTGAAGGTTTCAATACATTTATTTAGTGTAGATAAGAAGTAAAACCAAATTATTAGCCATGGATGCTACTGTTAGACATGTTTTGCCTTGTGGGGTCAGACAAATAGTGTGTTTGCTAGCTTTGGTCGCTTGTATGATTGTGGTCCTATGCTTTTGTTTTGATGATAGAGGTGATAGTTTCTACCTTCGTATTCCTGACCAGACAAGCAATCTGTCTGTTACGGTCTGTGCTGAGACACGCACTCGAAGATCTGTGTTGCCTCAGGACCATAGTTATCTGACTAAATGTAAGAGGAACACTGCATGTTCTCTGTCCTTGCAGGTTCACCAATCCTCTCACTTTTTTTAAATTATATTAGTCAGAGTTTGACACCTGTCTGGTGCCTCAAGAAGTTGCGTTTCTTTTAACCCTAGATAATGTTTCTAGTATCACTGATGTTAAAACCTTTAACCGTACCCAAATGGAGTGTTTAGACCTGCCCAATTTAAACACATTTACTGGACTCTTCCATGTGAAGCCTGTCCAAGAGTCTGTATGTTTGTGTGCTTCACCAGGCAGAATCACTCTTGGTGGAAAAAACTATGTATGTTGTTTTGTTGGTTATACCTCATGTGTAGTAAATGTTACAATCTCAGCCACAGGGTGGACCTGGCTACATCATGCCTCAGGTAAATTTGCTGGAACTCTGCATGTGGAAATTCCCCTGGCCTTCAGGATCTCCACAGCCATGTGGGTCTGTGGAAACAATGTCTATCTGCATCTTCCCACTAAAACCAGAAATGGTACAGTTTGGAATTTATGGCATGGGTGCTGCACCCCAGCAGTAGTTATGCCTGGTGTCTCAGTATATCATGCGGTTAAGGTTATCCCTCACATCCCTTATAAAGTAAAGCGGGCTGTAGGCAATGCTCTGCCAAGTGATTTTAATGGCTTTCGCCTCACCAATCCATGGACATCTCCTGGTGAGGGTATAGGCTTGTCAATTATTTCTAATTTAGGTGTCACTTTATTAGTTCAGAAAATCAGTCTTATTAATGAGGAAATGTCCTCTTTTAGACAAGCAGTCCTGCAAAAGAGATTGGCCTTAGATCTGCTTTTAGCTGAAAAAGAAGGTTTGTGTAAGGTTCTTAATTCCTCCTGTTGTTTTCTGGTCCCTAATTACTATCAGAATATTTCTGACATAATCCAACATATGAGGGACAGTATTTCTGTGCCAACTCCTACAAATGACTCATGGAATCAGTGGTTTGTAGATCTGCTTGGAGGCTGGGGACCATGGATTTTCTCATCCATTATTCCATTTTTCCTTGTCGTCTTGTGTGTTCTGCTTTTTGGACTGTGCATTTTACATTGTGTACAGAATTCTGTGATTGATCTCGTCCCCAGATGATAATTTTTTTATTTAGGTCAGGCCTTTTTTGACATGAAAGAAAGAGGGGAACTGTTAGATCTTAGTTACACTTATGTTGATATACTTATGGTATGACTAGTATTTCTGCTCTTCTCACCACTTATGAGCTGATGAGCTGAAAATGCAGTTCTTAAGGTTGTTTTGGCTAAGTTTTGTTGCTGTTGATCAAAACTGTCCTTCTCTCTAAAACGTTCTCATGTAGTTTAGCCTTCACACACACACACACACACACACACACACACACACACACACTTTTCTTGTCTTTCTTTCAATAAACTAAGGCATTCATACTTTAACTTGGTGTCTGGTCTGGGTGCTTCTCCTCATACGAGATTCATAGAATTATTCTTCTCCTGGTTAAGTTCTTTCTAGTTCCTAGTTCTTTCTATTAGTTTAAGAGACAGGACTGTAAGTGACTTTGAGAAACTACCTAACAGATACTCTCTTGTTATTGGATGCACATCTATGAATGACTGCCTAGCAAAGGCGTAAACCTGGTGCAATTTACAAACAATTATTTATAACTTTTAACAATCCTATAGGTTATTTTTTAACTTGCTTCTGACAGTTTATCAGTACAACAGCTGTTTGGTATTGGGGAAGTGAGAAAGTGCTAATTGCCTTAAGCTTGAATGTACACCTACCCCCCCCCCCCCCCCATTCTTTGACAGACAGCCTGCACACAACTTAATGAACTGTATAAGCTTTGTTTAAGGTTTTAGTAAAGAACTTTAAAATGTATAATAATTTATTTGTACACAAGCTGACTTTGTTAATTTGGCCAGTACACAGTGGGAGGCCTAAATGCACCAGTACAGATATTTATTTATTTATTCATTCATTCATTCATTTATTTATTGGTACACGTTGAAATGTATCACTAAATGCACTGGTATAAAAATATACAGATATAAACCTTATTTATTAATTTACAAAATTAAATCATTTGTTTACTTGTTTATTTCTCTAGTGGTACATGTTGAAAGGTGTTGATTTGATAAAATGATAAAAATAAAATCATGTACAGTGTGCCCCTAATTGGTGGCACTTTAGTGCTTTATTTAAAATATCTGTTAAAATACCAATATCTCATTGGTCCATGTTGAAATGTGTTGATAACTTGAACAATGAAGTACATGTGAAATATGTGGTAGCATGGGCCATCAGTCTGGCAATTTCTTTTGTTTGCTTAATAGCCCCAACCTGATTGGCTCATTTTAAGTACACCCATCACACTCTATTATTGATGTTTTAGAATAAGTGTAGGTGAAAAAAATCAAGGCAGATCAGTTTGTGTTTCTAACTAGACTCGTACACTATTCCTGCATTTGCTAGTATTTGCTTAAATTTGCTTTCAGAACATTTCTGCTTTAAGAATGGCTGAACAAACTCAGAAGAGGTGAAACTTCTATTCCTTTTTTGTTTACATTTTACTCTACAATGCTTGTATTGTTGTCTCTTTCTGTGGATTTGTTTCTGCATTTTGAACTTGAGTCTTTCTAATATCACTGTTAGTAATGTCTCTTATATATGTTTTTTAATGCAGAACCTCTGCTGATCGCAATATTGTCTATTGTCCGCTGTGCTACAAGTCACAAAAAAGTATAACAACACACCTAAAGCGGGTGTGTATGAAGAACAGCTCTCCTGAGGAAAGAGCAGCTGAGTTGAAGAGGGCCAAGGAATCCACCAGGAAGTGGACGTTGAAGTCCAGGACCTGGGATTACAAAGATCTGTGTGAGATTGTTACTCACGTTCCTTCCCGGCTTAGGATGGTGAAGGCGTTCGAGGAGCGTGAATTTTATGTCACTAATACGCCTCATGGATCAGAAATGGCAATTCTGATGACGTACGGCAGTGAGACAGCTACAAGGTCCACATCAGCTCAAGAGACCGCTCCTGCCATTCCAGCCACACGTTCTGCTGCCACACCTGTTCCTTCTTTAACAGTGGAAAGTGACTCTGATCCGACATTCAGCAGAGAGCAGACCAGAGACGCTTCCTGGCAAAAGTAATAACTGTTATTCTCATAATGTTTTTGCTTGTGTGAAGCTAAATGTTTTCATTGATTTATTTATTTACTTGTTTGTATACTTGTTTGTTTTTTAACAGAGATGGCCCAGCTGTTCCAACCTCTGTGCGCATTAAGATGAAAGAGGCCGGCCTGTACAAAAAGTTTCCGGACCATGCCAAGCTTCTGGTCGACTTTAAGAAGTATCTGAGGGAGAGCTTGAAGGTTCCCCATTGCCAGCAGGAGGTAATATCTCTTATTGCATTAATTCAGCACACCAAATTTACCAACGTTACTCATGTCTTGTTACTTTTTACAACGTGACGACAACATTCCTCGTCGCTCCTCAAAGATTGACAACGTCTCGCGGTTCCTGCGTTACCTGCAGCCGTGTGGAAACGAGCCGAGTCTGGACTTCCTGACCAAGAGCACAGAGACCCAGGACTTCCTCATGAGTCTTAACCATACAGAAATGACTGCTGCAACCATTCTTTATTACATTAAGAACATCCTGAGGTTTGTAGACTACCTGAAAACAAGACTGGACCTGGAAAAGAAAGAGCCACAGTTACATCTCAAGTGCCAGACCTTCAAGGAAATGCTGCAAATGCTAAGAAAGCCCATTTCAAGGGCGCACTCCCAGGAGGTGTGCAAAACCAGGTAAATGTTTCTCTTTATTATTTATTTTCTATTGTTAACTGTGTTATTTAAATTCACAGCTACAGTGTAGTTTAAAACCTTTGTTTCTTTCTTTTAATGTAGATATAAGCAGTTTGTGGCGGGTACACGCTCCCTCAGAGACTGCCAGACAATTTTGAGGGTGGCAAAGGCAGACTTCCTAGACATTTTTGGAAAGACTGTCACAGATGACACTGTCTCTGAGAGTGAGAAGACTATGTATCGCTATTACTGTGAGGCGGTCCTGGTGTTCCGACATTTTCAGCGCCCTGGAGCTGTGGAGGGCTTGACTGTTAGTGCATCTTTTATAACAACCCAAAGCAGTCAATACCCTTGATATCAATGTAATGGTTATTTTGAGATGTATGCATTAATAAATGTTTATGTTTTCCACTGTTTTCCAGGTGACTGAGTGGGTCAATCGAAAATCAGCTGGTGGGAGATTTGTGATTGGCATTTGCCAGCACAAAACAGCAGCTATGCAGATTGCCACGTTTGCCCTCACTCAGGATGAAGAAGCTGTAAGTTGCTTACAGTACGACATAAAGTTCACATTGCTTCACATTGTTTTACAGTCGAGTGATTGTTTACTTTCATTCTTACAGTGGATTCAGCTGTACTACGAGAAGATCCGACCCGGATACCTCGTCGGCAGCTGTGAGAAGTTTTTCATAGCATCAAATGGAAAACCTGTTAACAGTGTCACTAATGACCTGAATCGCCTTCACAACAAGTACGCACCTCCATAAATCCATGTGCTGGTATCTAAATGTTGAGAATCTCATATGTGCCTCTTTTATCAGACACAGTCTGTTAATGTCACCATGAATGTTTTATTTTTCTTATTGCAGCTACAGGCTAAAGACTGTCACCAGTCAAGAGGTCCGCAGGGCTGCTGAAACAGAGTCGGCAGCAGCCTTCACGGAACACCAGAAGGAGAACGTGGCTCACTACCTAGCACACACCACTGCTGTGGCCAGATCGCATTATAGGATGCGAGTGCCAGAAGCTGTAGCGGCCACAGCAACACTGCTGGACTCTTTGGTCGAGTGAGTTTCTTGACGTTACACCAACAAAATGTATCACAAGGGCATCTAACAGCGGTTCAAAAAATTGACCGTAGTGATAACATTTTAACCTTCCCTTACGCTTCACTTTACAGCTGCTCTCCAGAGGACACCCCTGGTCCCAGCCGGACCACCCCTCCAGCAGTTCAGCATTCCACCAAGGACTTTGCCGATTTTCTGGCGGCGTTCCCAGTTTCAACAAATGGCCTGCCGCCGAATAAGAACGCAAGAGTCGATGCCGGGTTTTCTTCGAATCGAGTCCATTATGACCGGTGGCGAAACCAACAGTTTAAAATGAGGCAGGAATATCTACTGTGTAAGTAGCGCAGTCCATAAATACAGCACTGACTACCAATTTAAGAAATTGCTCTAAGCTAGTAATGTATTTAGTGTGACGTGCCAGACTAAATTTATTTAATTCCTTCTTTAAGCATGCTTTACTCATCAAAAGCCAACCGTCGCTAGGGTATCAATGCTGATTAAGAAGGAGGGATGGAGGTCCAACCACCCGACTCCTGACACCGTCGTGCAACTCTGGAAGCCAGCTTCCAAAGCTGAAGTTAAAAATTGTCCAGCAATTTTAGAGAGCGTGTCCACACAGAAATGGAAAGGCCTGGCCATTAAACACTTTGGCCCCAGGAGAGGGCTGGGTAAGAAAACCTGTTACTTCTGACTTGATTTGCAAAATGTATTTAATTGTGTTGCTTTTATGTAAAATATTATGTTTTCTTGACTACAGGAGTGGTTGCAGCCCGCCGCTTTTTAAAGGGTGACATCGTCTGTGATTACCACGGACGGGTAATCACAGGTGAAGAAGGAAGGGCGATGATGGTGGACGAGCCAGGCTACCTTTTCTTTTTTAAAGCTGGAGAGAGGGAACTCTGTATCGACTCGCAGACCTTCCCATGCGAGTGCCATCCTAATGTCGACACCTTTGGCAGAAGGATAAACCGTTCAGGAAAGAACCCCAACCTGAAGGCAGTGAACTGCGTGTTAAAGGTGGATGGGCAGGACAAGGATGTCATCCTATTTAGGGCGCTGACGAACATCTCTGTTGACGCTGAACTGAAATTTGACTATGGTGTCAGGAAAGGAACCTTTAAAGGAGAAGTCTTGAACCTGGAATGGTTTGACGAGTAGCCCCCTCACTCATATTAACTTAATATGATTCCTGATTCCTGGCAAAGGTGAGAACAATAGATGATCACAATCGCGTGGTCTATGCAAGATTCAGTTATTATCTTGGGCAGCCAACGTTTTCCCAAAATTCATAATGTCTTTGTATTTTCTCTTTACAGAGATTCATTGTGTTAACGAAGACTGAGGGGACAAGAGACTTTTGGCAAGAGACTCCCTCTGGCAACGATGAGTACATTAATCACACGCACACTTAGGGTGTGTTTGAAAACCTAGTGCGCTCTCTACATAGACAGCATGCTATGCTCAGGTCTCCCGAGAAGTAGGCTTTTTGAAATCCAAATGCCTTAATATGCTCACTAGAAAGGCATCTTAAAATTTTAACGCTATTTTGACTCAAGAAAGAGTGAGCATCCGATGCTGCCTTAGCGGTGAAGGCAATCCCAGTGCAGAGAAACGAACGAGTTATTTTCAAACGTAAATAAATTATTATAGATTTTTTTATTTTTAATTTGTTTAAACTTGCACAAGTGTCATTTATTTGCAAATTCGGGCTTGTCAGTGAATTTAACCATTTTCAGTACACGGAGGGAGATGTCAGTTGACATGCTAGCACGATGTGCCACACCATCCCATTGGTTTGAATGGCATGATGCTAACTCCCTAATAATTCGATGACTTATTAGAATCCTCTCTTCTTAGGCAATGGCCTATGTAGGCAGTAAGACAGCAAGGCAGCTCACTAGGTTTTCGAACACACCCTTTTGTTTAAGAAGTCAACCACCATGCGGATCAAGAGGAGATGCTGTTTCCCGATGATGAAGATAAAATTGAGTTCCGTCATGATTCTATCATGGTTAGATGTTTTTAAACATTAGTCACCAGCATACCAATCACAACATTCCCTATGTCTAGTTTTTAAAGATGTTAATGCAAACCATTTTGCTAACATTCTTTCAGGTTCTTCATAGGTGAATGATTGAGCTTGTGGTGTGGCACAGCGTATTTGGTTACTATGTGACAAAACTGTAAATAAAATGATATTTATTGAATTAATTTTTTCATAATTATTCCTCATCTTACTATTTGTGTGTGTGTGTGTGTTTGCATGTGTATGTTTGCCCTGTGATGGCACAGTGGCTCAGTGGGTAGCACTGTCACCTCACAACAAGAAGGTCCAGGGTTCGATTCCCAGGTGGAGCGGTCCGGGTCCTTTCTGTGTGGACTTTGCATGTTCTCCCTAGTTTGCGTGGGTTGCCTCCGGAAGTTCCGGTTTCCTCCCACAGTCCAAAGACATGCAAGTGAGGTGAATTGGAGATGAGAAATTGTCCATGACTGTGTTTGACATTAAAGACTTGAACTGATTAATCTTGTGTAATGAGTAATTACCTGTCCTGTAATAATTGTAACCAAAATTGTGTAAAACATGATGTTAAAATCCCTGTGATGGACTGGTAACCTGTCACCCCCACTCAACTTAAACTCAAAGGAAGCTTTATTGGCATGACAAATAAGGACATTCGTATTGCCAAAGCTCAGTTACAGAGTACAGAAAAAAATAACAACAAGAAAGAACAAATATATACAAAACAGTTACAGATGCAAAAAATAAAATAAAATGATAATCAAAACAGTGCCAATAGTAACAATAAGACATGGTCACCCACTGTCCCTCACCTGGTGAAAGGTGTGTGTGTGTGTGGAGTGCTGCTAGTGTGTGTGCTCCCTTAGTAGGTGGGGCAGTTTGTCGGGGTCTGGGAGGGAGTTAATGTCGGGGATAGTGGTGTTAAATTTGGGGAAGAATTGGGACCGGATGTGGTGGTATTTGGTGCACTGGGTGAGGAAGTGCAGCTCCGTCTCTACTGTACTGAGAGTGCAGTGCTGGCACAGCCTCTCCTCCCAGGGCATCCAGGACCGGTTGTGTTGTCCTGTCTCCACGACCAGGTCGTGTGTGCTCGGTCTGTACCTCGTCAAGGTGTTTCTTAATTTAGGGTCGGATAATGTGCTCAGATAATCTGCTGTACTGTAGTGTCTGTTTAGGGACAAATAACACTGCATTGTACTGCAATAATTAAGATGCAGCAGGTCCAGTTTGTGCTGAAGACCCTGAGCGCTGGGGGACAGCAGGACCAGATCATCTGCATACAGCAGGAGTTTAATCTCTGAGTCGTGTAGAGTGAGACCGGGCATGGCTGAGTGCTCTAACATGGAGGCCAATTCATTATTATAGATATTAAATAGAGTTGGACTTAAACAGCAGCCCTGTCTCACTCCACGCTCCTGAGAGATGAAATGTGTTCTCTTACTGCCAATTCTTATTCCACACTGGTTTTCTGTGTACATGGATTTACTAGGATCATATGTTTTACCCCCTACACCACTCTCCAACAGTTTATAAAACAGACCTTGATGCCAAATTGAATCAAAAGCTTTTTTAAAACATGCAAATATTTTAGAATTATTTTGAACTACATATTTTTCGATCAGGGTGTGTAGGGTGTAAATATGATTGGTTGTGCTGGTAATCTGACTTTTACTCAGGACACTGTGTTCGGTAAGGAAGTGTAATAATCGTGAATTAATAATACTACAGAATAACTTCCCCAGATTACTGTTCACACAGATGCCCCGGTAATTATTAAGGTCGAATCTCCACTTTTGTAGATTGGTGTTATGAGACATTGATTCCAGATTTCAGGGAAGGAACCTACACTCAGAACCAGGTTAAAGACTTTTAACATTGCCAGGTGAAATTTGGAGCTGCTGTGTTTAATCATTTTATTCAGGATCCCGTCAGGTCCTTATGATTTCTTTGATTTTAGTTTTCTAATGTTGTCTTTAAGTTCCTGTTTAGTAATCAGAGAGTCTAGAGCAGTGGTTCTCAAACTTTTTAGACCAAGTACCACCCATTATCAAACCAAAAGTTCCAAGTACCACCTATGTTTCTCATCACAGAACCACATATGGCACACATTAATTAGGTGTGTGTGTATATATTACTGATGGGAATTATGGCTTCTTGAAGGGAGTCTGATCTTTTGGCTCGGTACCTTTTAAAGAGCCATTAAAAAAAAAGGCTCTTCATTCTTCGGGAGGCGCTACTGGGTAAACTATAAGACACCCCCAATATTAATATAAAATGTTGCTACCTTGCCTTAAATGTATTCCTAATTCAAACAACACTTAAATGAGAAAAAAAGATTTATTTCAAAAGGGAAAAAAAAAACACAGGGAAGAGACATACAGTGGTTGCATTTCATTAAGTTTCAGAAAAATCCTCTTTTGTGCAGAGATGCGACTGTTTGTTTCTGCTTTACAACATAAGCACAATGAAATAACCAGATTTAACACAATTAAACAAGTTAATAGTTTATTTCTCAATTATTTGTCATTATACTACTAGTTCTAGCTCTCTCTCTCTCTCTGTGTGTGTGTATGAGTATGCATGCGTGCGAGTGTGTGTTTATGTGTGTAGTGTATGTGAATGTAAGTGTGTGTGTGTGTGTCTCGCTTTTATTAAAACAGAATTATAAGAACTTTGAAACAGATTTCATTAGTAATTAACACAATTTGTTTCATATTTTTTTATTTATAATTATTAAATTATTTATTTTTTCGATGCATGTAATTACTTTTCCGAGATTATCTGGCATACCACCTCGTGCTGCTTCATGTACCACCAGTGGTACGCGTACCACAGTTTGAGAACCACTGGTCTAGAGGATTCTGGTGGTCTTTAATAGCCCGTTCCAGTTCCTCTAACTTTATTACGATTTGATTTTGTTCAGAATTTGTATCTAATTCTACGTTTTTAAAGAGTGATTGAAAATGGGTTGTCCAGATATCCCCATCCTGAATGGCCAATTCCTCCTGTTGTCTTTGTTTTAATTTATTTCAATTGTCCCAGAACTTATGTGTGTTGATTGATTGTTCAATAATTGTCAGTTGTTTTTGGGTGTACTGAGCTTTTTTGGTTCTTAGTGTATGTTTATACTGCTTGAGGGTTTCACAGTAAAGAAGTCGTATGTTACTGTTGTTTGGGTCTGACAGTCTTTGTCGAACCAGCTGTCATCATTTGTAAATTTAGGTTTTGATGTAGATTTTATTTTTAATTGAGCTTTATCCGCTGTCTTTTTAAAGATCTGATTAATATTTTGAACTGCCTAATTAATTCCTTCTTTACTGTGAATGTATGCAGTGTCCAGAAAGTTATCGAAGCTTGTTTGAATTTCTATGCTGCTAATTACTTTTACACACACACTCACCCACACACACACACACACACTATCACATTTGGTGATTGGTCTGCTGAAAAGCTGAGAGATTTTTCATAATTAGCTCTATAGTGGTTGGACTCCGCCCTCTAGTGGAATGATTTGTAACTGCAGTGAAAAAAGCTAACTGAATTCTTTATTTGCTAGATTTTCAAAACATTCTTTTAAAAATATCATTACAGTTATTCATCAAGGGTCACTCTACAATCCTCGTAAATTGAATCTGAATTAAACCCATGAAATTATGCATGAAATGAAAGGACTAGGTGTTTTTTTTAAATATTTAATGTATTTATTTGAAGACCAGTTATTGAACCTAGGGCAGGGGTGTCAAACCCATTTTCACCGAGGACCACATCCGCATTATTGCGGCCCTTAAAGGGCCGATTGTAATGTATCCTGCTGTGATTGCAGTCTGCCTTTTACGTCTTGGACAATTTGTTGTTTTTCTTGGAGGCTTAATTCTGTGTTTGGTGTGAAAATGCCAAATTTATATTTCTTGAAGCACAAATTTTCACCTTCCCATTTTTCATTAAATTATCTCCTTCTGCTTAAATTTTCTCTTCTTGTACATTATTTGTAAATATTTGTCAACATCACTTGTTGGAAAACCGCCTCAGTTAAATGCTGATGTGGAAACACTGTCATCTAGTGGCGGGATGTGGTTACTTTGCAGGTTGGCATACATTGTGGGAGATCAAGTTTATGTATAATTTTACAGTGTATTTTAAGACAATTATACGTCTTTAAAACTCTCACAGGCCACATAAAATGACGTGGTGGACTGATTTGGCCCGTGTGATCTAGGGGAAATTGTGTTGTTGACCACTCTTTTTTAGCAAAGGTCTGTAGTGGCTGGAGTTTCCCATCTGGTGGAATGAATTGTAACAGCAGTGAACAAAAACTAAATGAATTTTGTTTATACTAGATTTTAAAAAAATTCCTACTTTCAAATCATTACGGTCACACTACAATCCTCGTAAACTGACTTTGAATTGAACCCATTTTCACCTACTTAATGTATTGTTTAGTGCAAAAGCCTACAGATTGAGCTCACCTAAAACCCTTTAAAAATAGCAAATTATGCATGGAATTAAAGAACTAGAAGTCTTCCTTTAAAATATAAAATGTATTTATTTGAAAACCAGTTATTGAACCTAAGGGAAATTGTGTTGTTGACCACTCTTTTAGTAAAGGTCTATAGTTGTTGGAGTTTGTCGTCTGGGGGAACGAATTGGAACAGCAGTAAAAAAAAGCTAAATGAATTTTGTATGGCTGCACCTAACAATTATTTTTCTATCTATTAATTTAACGATTATTTTTGTATCGATTAATATAAGTTTATTTTGTATCAATTAATCTAACCTAATGAAATACATATAATTAAATAATGTAAAAACAGAATTTATGTTAATGTTTCAATATTTTCTCTGATCTTCTTCACAATATGCACTTCAGGGCAGTATTCTGCAAAATTCTTTATTATAATGTCAAACATAAAATCTCATATAAAATTAAAGTAATAGCTTGTAAAAAATTCAAGTAAAGAAATATAGTAAAATTCATTTAACAACAACAATGTAAAGTCACTTTTAGGATGAGTACCACAAGTCCAAAATAAAATTATTTTACATTAAAAATGAGTGCAGTTTAAGTAATACTCTTTTGGCCATCTGGGGTTTGCAAAGACATGGGTTTCTTTTGTGGAAAAAGTCATGAACAGTCTACAATAGAACCTCTATTTGGTGGTATTTGAGTGAATACTTTAAAACATCCTCATTATCTTATTTTTTACATCGTTCTAATGATGTACACACACATTTGTATATACAGTTTGACTGTGCAGGCTGGTTTTTATGTTAGGGTACTAAATATTTAACAGCTGGGGCTATTTTTGTGCATTTCTTTTGAAGGACATACCCAGTTTTTAAGAAAGTTCATATAGGACAATGTATAGTTTAATGTTACATTAAACCCTATAAACAGCTAAAGGCAATGATTATATTTTACCGTGCTCAAATGAGTCTCATGAGTATCAGTGTATAATACATGTGTGCTATTTTGGCTTTTAAGCTCTTAAATTCCCCTTCCCACGACCAAAAGTTATTAATATAAATTATTTATTTGTTGGTACATGTTAAAATGTACCAAAAATGCACTGATACAGACATAAAACATTCAATTATTTATTAATTTACAAAATTAAATCATTTGTTTACTTGTTTATCTCTTTATTGATGCATGTTGAAAGGTGTTAATTTGACTTTGGCTGATAAGAATAAAATCATGTACAGTGTGCCCCTAATGGGTGGCACTTCAGTGCTTAATTTAAAATATTTGTTAAAATACCAGTATCTTAATGGTACATGTTGAAATGTGTTGATTTAAATTTGGCAGTTAAGAATTAAATCATGTACAGTGTACCCCTAATGGGTGGCATTTCAGTGCCTAATTTAAAATATCTTAATATAAAATCTTTGTTTAAAACATCAGTACTTGTTGAATCCTACATTGCTGTAGTATGATGTGGTTTAATTCATTAAATAATGTATTATGTGAGGTGTATGTAATTCATTGATTAATGGTATGGCTGGAACAATGAAGTACATGTGAAATATGTGGTAGCATGGGCCATCAGTCTGGCAATTTCTTTTGTTTGCTTAATAGCCCCAACCTGATTGGCTCATTTTAAGTACACCCATCACACTCTATTATTGGTGTTTTAGAATAAGTGTAGGTGAAAAAAATGAGTTTGTGTTTCTAACTAGACTCGTACACTATTCCTGCTTATATTTTCTTTCAGAACATTTCTGCTTTAAAAATGGCTGAACAAACTCAGAAGAGGTAAAACATTTATTCCTTTTTTGTTTACATTTTACTCTACCATGCTTGTATTGTTGTCTCTTTCTGTGGATTTGTTTCTGAATTTTGAACTTGAGTCTTTCTGATATCACTGTTAGTAATGTCTCTTTTATATGTTTTTTTTTTTTATGCAGACCCTCTGCTAATCGCAATATTGTGTATTGTCCGCTGTGCTACAAGCCACAAAAAAATATAGCAACACACCTAAAGCGGGTGTGCATGAAAAACAGCTCTCCTGAAGAAAGAGTAGCTGAGTTGAAGAGGGCCAAGGAATCCACCAGGAAGTGGACGTTGAAGTCCAGGACCTGGGATTACAAAGATCTGTGTGAGATTGTTACTCACGTTCCTTCCCGGCTTAGGATGGTGAAGGCGTTCGAGGAGCGTGAATTTTATGTCACTAATACGCCTCATGAATCAGAAATGGCAATTCTGATGACGTACGGCAGTGAGACAGCTACAAGGTCCGCATCAGCTCAAGAGACCGCTCCTGCCGTTCCAGCCACACGTTCTGCTGCCACACCTGTCCCTTCTTCAACAGTGGAAAGTGACTCTGATCCGACATTCAGCAGAGAGCAGACCGGAGACCCTTCCTGGCAAAAGTAAGAACAGTAACTTTCATAATGTTTTTGCTTGTGTGAAACTAAAAGTTTTCTGCCGGTTCTCTTTCATTTGTAATATACAAATAAATGAGTTACATTTATGTTAAGTTGACCGTATTGATAACATTTTAACCTTTCCTTTTCCCTTCACTTCACAGCTCCTCTCCAGAACACACCCCTGGTCCCAGCCGGACCACCCCTCCACCAGTCCAGCACGCCGCCAAGGACTTTGCCGATTTTCTGACAGCGTTCCCAGTTTCGATAGACGGCCTGCCACCGAACAAGAACTCAAGAGTCGATGCCGGGTTTCCTTCTAATCAAATCTATTATGACCGGTGGCGAAATCAACAGTTTAAAATGAGGCAGCAATATCTGCTGTGTAAGTGGTGCAGTCCATAAACACAACACTGACTACCAAATCAAGAAATTGCTCTAAGCTAGTAATGTATTTAGTGTGACGTGCCTGACTAAAGTTATTTTATTCCTTCTTTAAGCATGCTTTACTCATCAAAAGCCAACCGTCGCTAGAGTATCAATGCTGATTAAGAAGGAGGGATGGAAGTCCAACCACCCGACTCCAGGTGCCATCATGCAACTCTGGAAGCCAACTTCCAAAGCTGATGTTGTAAATAATCCAGCGATTTTAGAAAGTGTGTCCACGCAGAAATAGAAAGGCCAGGCCATTGAAGACTTTGGCCCAGGGAGACGGCTGGGTAAGAAAACCTGCTTCTTCGATCACTGACATGAATTGCAAAATGTATTTAATTGTGTTGCTTTTATCTAATCCTGTGTTCTAAGCAATATTTGTTTATTCATTCGGGCAACCAACATTTTCCCCATCTTTTTTCAGGAGATGGCTTGTAGAGGACAGTAGGCAGGCACCTCATAGGTGGATGATTGAGCTTGTGGTGTGGGACAGTGTATTTGGTTACTATGTGACAGAACTGTAAATTAAATAATTTTATTGAATTAATGTTTGCCTATTGACATGATCTTTTCATAATTATTCCCTATATTACTGTGTGTTTGTGTGTGTGTTTGCATGGACAGGTTACCAGTCCATCACAGGGCAAACACACACACACACACACATTTACACCTAGGCTCCAATTAACCTGACTGCATGTCATTTGAATGTGGGAGGAAACCGGAGCTTCAGGAGGAAACCCACACAGACATGGGGAGACCATGCAAACACTGAAAGGACCCGGACCATTCCACCTGGGTATTGGACCAACAGTGTTAACCGCTGTGGTGCCCATGCTAATACAGTTAAAATAATTTGTAAAGTACAATCCAAGGCTGGGGATTGTTGCATTCACTTTTTAACTTGATTTAGTCTCTGCCCTTTTTACACACTGCCCATTGCCACTACTAACTGGACGGTTAAGTGAGGTCTTCTAATCAGTTCTGCAGTCACTCAAAGGTGCTAAGTGCCTTAAGCTGGAGTGAACCCCTTATTCTGTAACCAACAGCCTGCACTCAACTTGATAAACTGTATAAGCTTTGTTTATAGGGAAGAACTTTAAAAGTTAAAATAATTTATTTGTACACAAACTGACTTTGTTAATTTAGCTGATAATACACAGTGGGGTGTCAATATGCAATAGTAAAGATACACTAATGTTGCCAAACGTATTCACTCACCTTTCCAAATCATTGAATTCAAGTGTTTCAATCACTTCCAGGGCCACAAAACCAAGCACCTAGGCATGCAGACTGCTTCTACAAACATTTGTGAAAGAATGGGTCGCTCTCAGGAGCTCAGTGAATTCCAGCGTGGTACCGTGATAGGATGCCACCTGTGCAACAAGTCCAGTCATGAAATTTCCTCGCTACTAAATATTCCACAGTCAACTGTCAGTGGTATTATAACAAAGTGGAAGTGATTGGGAACGACAGCACCTCAGCTACGAAGTGGTAGACCACGTAAAATGACAGAGCGGGGTCAGCAGATGCTGAGGCACACAGTGCGCAGAGGTTGCCAACTTTCTGTCAGTCGCTACAGACCTACAAACTTCATGTGGCCTTCATTTACATTACATTTTCAGCATTTTAGCAGACGCTTTTATCCAAAGCGACTTACAGTATTGTGACAGTATATTATATAAGCAATTGAGAGTTAAGGGCCTTGCTCAAGGACCCAACAGTGGCAACCTGGCAGTAGTGGGGCTTGAACCCCACCACTTGAAGTTGTAAAGCTATGCCTTGAAGGACAACTCAATAAACCAGCCAGAGCTTTCAAATTAATTTGGTGGAATTTCAGCTGTTCTGCAAGTCCAAAGCAATATACACTGATCAGACATAACAAACATTAAAACCACCTCCTTGTTTCTACACACACTGTCCATTTTATCAGCTCCACTTACCATACCACTCTAAAGTTTTTCAATGACTGTAGTCATCTGAAATCTGTTTTCTCTACATACTTTGTTAGCCCCCTTTAATGCTGTTTTTCAATGGTCAGGACTCTCCCAGGACCACTACAGAGTAAGTATTATTTGGGTGGTGGGTCATTTTCAGCACTGCAGTGACACTGACATGGTGGTGGTGTGTTAGTGTGTGTTGTGCTGGTATGAGTGGATAAGACACAGCAATGCTGATGGAGTTTTTAAATACCTCACTGTCACTGCTGGACTGAGAATAGTCCACCAAGCAAAAATATCCAGCCAACAGCGCCCTGTGGGGTGCTAGAAGATGACCAACTCAAACAGCAGCAATAGATGAGCTATCATCCCTGACTTTACATCTACAAGGTGAACCAATTAGGTAGGAGTGTCTAATAGAGTGGACCGTGAGTGGACATGGTATTTAAAAACTCCAGCAGCACTGCTGTGTCTGATCCACTCATACCAGCAAACACACACTAACACACCACCACCACCATGTCAGTGTCACTGCAGTGCTGAGAATGATTCACCACCTAAATAATTCCTGGGCTGTGGTGGTCCTGTGGGGTTCCTTACCAATAAAGAGCAGGGTGAAAGCAGGTTAAAAAGGTATGTAGAGAAATAGATGGACTACAGTCAGTAATTGAAGAACTACAAAGTGCTACTATATGGTAAGTGGAGCTGATAAAATGGACAGTGAGTGTAGAAACAAGGATGTGGTTTTAATGTCATCTATCAACAGATCTGTTTAAAACCTTTATTTCTTTTTGTTAATGTAAATATTAGCAGTTTGTGGAAAGTGCATCGTGGGCATCATGGTTTTTACATATCAGTTACGAGCATACCATGAAAGAAAAGTACGTAGGCAGTTCATAGGTGGATCAGTGAGCTTGTGATGTGGCACAATGTATTTGATAACTATGTTACAAGACTGATTTATTTTGCTTGTTTTTTTGTTTTTGTTTGTTTTTTCCAAAGTTGAAACTAATTGGTAAATGTTTCTCTTTACTATTAATTTATTTTTATTAACAATGTTATTTACATATATGCCAATACAGTGCTGTTTAAAACCTTTATTTCTTTTTGTTAATGTAGTTATAAGCAGTTTGCAGCGGGCGCACGCTCTATCAGAGAGTGCCAGATGATTTGGAGGGTCACTACCAGTATCCCAGATGTTGAACTTGTGTGTCTAAGGATGAGGAGATGAAAAAGAAGGCAAACAGCCTCATGTACACATTAGTACCAGATCCACCTGAGGAAGCAGCAGAACCTTAGGAACAAAAAAAAAGAACCAAACAACACAACACAACCATTATAAAAATGGCCTCAGACATGAAAACTTGCAGTGAGTAAACAAAATTGATTTACACCGAGTGGTTACATTTACATTTTTGACATTTAGCAGACGCTCTTAACTAGAGCGACTTACAGAAGTGCTTCCATAGTAAACATTATCTTACTCTAGTTTAAGTAAACAACAGTTCAAGAACACACATATGCTAAAACCCTGTTATAACCAAATTTAGTCTGTTTTTTTTTTTTGCAGGAAATAAATAAAAGTGTTAGTAAGTACAAGACAGCTTAAGTGCTTAGTAAAGAGGTGGTTAATGTTTTTTTAAAGACAGCAAGACTCAGATGTTCGGACAGACAGAGGAAGTTAGCCTGCCACACAGATTGTAAAGAACAACAAAAGTGCTAAGGTCAAAGGTGCTAAATACCTATTGTTTTTCTATTCTCACACTCAGGGTTGTTGCTCAAAGTAATAAAATTTTATGTCTTTACTCAGCTTTGAAAGTGCACCTCTTTTAACAGCCTGAAGCAGTCGATACCTTTGATAATGCTGTAATGGTTATTGTGAAATGTATACATTTATAAATGTTTATGTTTTGTAGCTGGCCGAGTGGGTCAGCCGCAAATCAACTAGTGGGAGAGAAAACAGCTGCCATGCAGATTGGCACATTTGTAACAGTTGTTACATATTCTGTAGTAATTCCTACCCCTGCCACTAAGTGGCAGTCATAGTTTTAGAAGGGAGATTCCAAACCAAAAAGGGGAACCATGTGGTAGATGGAGACAGTGTGGAAGTAGCACCACATTGAATTGTGCTCTGCTAATAAACCTTGTTGAGGAACTTGTTTGTTCTTAAGCTCAATGTGTAGGTATTGTTTATTTGTGTGTATATTTAGCCAAACCTTGTACATATGTTACTCATAGAAGGTTTTGTGCTGTTTTTATTTTTCAGAAGGTTTTTTTCTTATTCTTGTCTGGAATCTTCTCAGTTTGTATTACGACCCAGTCTAGGATTAGGCCGTAACAAGTAAATTTGTTTATGAATGTGAGGGAAAAAGGTGAAATAACAGACTGACAACACAACAGATGAGTTCAAAAATGTATTGAACATTTGTTAAAGACTTCAGCAGTGGCCCAGGCCAATAATAATAAACAAAACCCCCTCTAACTAGCATAAACCAAAGCTAGCTTCCCTAACAAAAAAAACAAAAACAACAAAAGATACAGGGTCTTACCTTGCTCCCTAGCTAACCAAAAAAAACAGAGACAAGAACCCCGAATCCCAACAAAAATGGCAGCCACTCCCTACAACTGATGAAAGGAAGATATTTACAATATGTACAACAAAAACAAAGTTCCAAAACAGCGGGCTAAATCGTGGTCATAACAGGCATGGTCAGGTATCAGGCAAGACAACAAAAGTACAGACAAACTAATTTACACACTATCAAAAGGTTTAATCACAAACATAAGCAGACTCTATCCACATTCTCTCTCTCCCTCCATCTTTTTTTCCCGCCGCTCTTCTTGGTGCCTTTTAGAGGGTGGCTGGTGAAGGGGAAATCCAGTGATGGAATCCGGATCTGGAGTGGGTACGGCAAAGCGTGTACTTGATCTCTGGAACATATACAAAACACACCAGCACAAAAACACAGAGAACATAACACTCCCTCCCATAAGTGTGAACTCCATTTCAGGGAGTTTCACAATAACCTAGCACCTGGAAAGGGTGTCAGCTACAATGTTTTCTGAACCTTTCTTATGATTTATACTAAGATTAAACCCCTGAATTATAAGTGACCAGCGCATCAAGCGTTGATTTGCATTAGACATACGCTGGAGGAAAACTAATGGGTTATGGTCTGTAAAAACCATGACAGGGACAGAACTGCTACCTAGATAGACCTCAAAATGCTGTAAGGCCAGGAGAAGAGCAAGGGCCTCTTTCTCGATGGTGCTATAAGCTAATTGATGCTTAACAAATTTACGAGAAAAGTAACAGACAGGGTGCTCAATACCATTTGTCTCTTCCTGTAACAGAACTGCACCAGCACCTGTACCACTAGCATCTACCTCTAACTTGAACGGTTTAGAAAAATCAGGTGTGGCAAGAACAGGAGAACTACTTAACAAAGCTTTTACAGATTTGAAAGCAGATTGGCAGGCTTTGGACCAAACAAAAGGAACATTATTACGCAGGAGATTGGTAAGCGGCAAAACAACATCAGAGAATTTTTTACAGAAACATCGGTAATAGCCCACCATGCCCAGGAGTTTCCGTTTCGTTTTAGGAGCAGGAAATAAGCTAATGGCCTGAACTTTAGCATCAAGGGGTCGCACCATACCATTTCCAACAAGTTTCCCAAGATAGGTTATAACACTCTTTCCAAAATCACACTTTTCAAGGTTCAAAACAAGTGAGGCATCACGCAACCTAGAGAATACTGTTTCCAACAGCTGAATATGATGTTCCCAGGTGTCTGAATAAACCACAACATCATCCAGATAGGCTTCACAGTTGGGCACATCACCTAAAACAATATTCATAAGGCGCTGGAACGTAGCTGGAGCGTTACAGAGGCCAAAAGCCATTACAGTATATTGTAAAAATTTATCAGGAGTGGCAAAAGCGGAAATGTTAGAGGCACGAGGGGAAAGTAGCCTTTAAGAAGATCAAGCTTAGTGACAAATTTAGCCGAACCTATGTGATCAACACAATCTTCCATCGGAGGAAGAGGAAATGAGTCCGGAATAGTGACCGCATTTAGCCTTTAGCCGCATTTAGTAGTGACCTGCCAGTAGCCTTTAAGAAGATCAAGCTTAGTGACAAATTTAGCCAAACTTACAGGGGTTGGACAAAATAACTGAAACACCTGGTTTTAGACCACAATAATTTATTAGTATGGTGTAGGGCCTCCTTTTGCGGCCAATACAACATCAATTCGTCTTGGAAATGACATATTCAAGTCCTGCACTGCAAATTTTTGTCTTCTTACCAAGATTTAAAATCTTACATTAGGAAATTTAAGATTGATTATCTTGTTTCAAGAGTTATTCACTAGTTTCTTACATTTGGTCCCATAGTATAGTCTTAAATTCATCATGAATGTGTCTATCTTATCTTACTTAGTCAAGAAATCTTAAATTTAGTATATTGTTGGTAAAACAAGTAAAAAATACCTTAGGAATCCATTTATACTCTTTTATTCCCCAATACAAAACTAATTTCAAGATTTAGCCACACAAACTGAGTTTGATTCATACATTACATTTCTTGATTTAAGTTCAATTTCTTAATTTGAGAATAATTCACAGTTACATTTGTAAAAACATTTTTTATTGGTAAATGGAATTCATAATTAAAATTAGAAGATCAAAGTAAGCAAACCAACAAAAGATTGGCTTTGACCACTTTTCAACAGTGGAATTGGATCAGCAAAACAAACAGCCTACAACTGGCCAATACTGACCTAGCTACAGCAAACTAATGTACAGTATGAGGACATCTCACCCAGAGCTCATTATACATCCCCAGGGCCGTTCCTATGTACAAGGACATCACAGAGAGTATATTTTATTGGCACAAACACACTATCCTTAAAATTTACTGGAAAATATGAGGTGTGATCTAAAAGCTCATGCACCAATTCTGTCGCCTGGGCAATAGCAGGAACTGCAACTTCATATGCCAACAAATTGTTATCAAAATGCAATGTTTCATAACGCTGATACTCAAAAGCAACAAAAGAAGAATCTACTAAAAAGATGTCTTTCACCAGTCCAAACACAGGCAAAGTATCATTCACATCTGCAATAATCAGAGACTTCCCACTGATGTATTTATTTCCATTGAGAATTAGCCACTTCACAGAGACAACAGATTGACTGATGTCCATATTAAAAAAATCTCTAAATTTGGCCTTAACATAATCAGTATTTGAAATATCAGTAACAGGCCCCAATTCTCTCTCGGTTGCAAAAATGGGATGTTCAATGCCAATTTCATGTTGACAACATTCAAGAAATTGATTATGTTTGGCAAGTGACTTACACACATTTTTTAAATTCAACTTTGGAGCCCACTGTTTGAAATAACTGTGCTTGGCCTCAAACCGCATGCACATAGTTCTTATTAAAGGACCAAGGGATTGAATTTGACTGGGCAAATGCAACATGTAATGTTGCTTGGGTATTACATTAGTTTCGGGAAATAAATGTTTGAACTGACTAAGGTGTTCTTCAATCATAAGTTTAAGCCGTATTACTGTCTGTAAAGAAATAATAGGAGCAAGAACAATCTGTACAATTTCAATCAGCTTAACAATAAATGTAACATACTCATCGTCCAAGTCATACAGAATAAAAGGTAATACTTTTAACAGTATTAACATTTTCCCACATGATTGTTTCAATTTGTTGTCACTTGCTGTCAAAGTGCTGACACTAACAGGGCAAGGTTTATCACGTATATCAAGAGGCGAGTAAGGAAAATTCTGAATGGCTGAATTGAACACATCTAATTCTAGATTACCTGACAGTATAAGACGTTTTAACACAAGCTTCATTTCCATTGGTGCAACACCTTCAAAAATGACATGCATTATGTCCTGTGGAGTTTGCCTGATTAGGTCAAATGCAGGAACATCAATAAGTCTGCTTTTTCTATTAATTCCGTAAGTAGTTTTGAGGGAGGACTTTAAAGTATCTGTGCTTGCCTTGTCTATTTCAAGACATTGCCTAACATGCCTTTCTAGTGTTCTTCTGACAAAATTATTCTCATCAAAATATATTTGCATATCCTCAAAGGTGCATTCACAGTGTCTGCACTTGCTATAGGCAAAGCCAACCCCTTCTTTAAAGCCAGCAAGCTCATGTTGAGCAAGTGTATCTCCACATACTGCTATCACAGCTCCAAACAAGTCCATTTCACCATGTGGTGTTTCAACCTTGACACCGTTATAAAGCAGAATAAGATCTTTTATAATTCTTTGTAAAATAACATCTATACCCCATTTAGAAACATCAACAGATTTTGCAATAGCAAGGAGTCGTATTGCTGCTAACTTGGACCTAAATTTTGGATCAATATTACCTAAACTGTAGTAAACCATTAACAACTTATTTGAAGAAGTATGGGGCCCTAAAGGGTTACATATTTCAATCTCGTCTGAGTACAAAATGATCTGCAAAGCATTAGGCCTCACAGAATATAAAGGATGAGATGTAAAAAGAGACCCATCTGAAAAGTCATACAAGAATCCCTCTCTGCTTCTCTGTGGTACAGTGTTCAACATGGAGAAAATTCTGGAATTGGTCAGTAGCTGCTTTAGACTTTCAATTAGTGGTACATAGTAAAAACTTTTGTTTCTTATGGCCATAACCTTTGAACTACCTTGCTTAACCAAACAAATCTTCTGAGAGACAACTACTTCCTCTGGGCAGACTGGGCTGAAGAGTTCACAAATAGTCCTATTCTGTCCATATGCTGTGGTTGAGAAAGGATCTTCGAAAGTATCAAAAGTATTCAGAACCTCATTTTGAAGCTGAGTGGTTGTCTCTGGATGTCTGTCAAAAACTCTTCTCATTCTTATCCTTAATGTATCCAAGAGAGTTGCTTGGTACTGTTGCACCCCTCCAATGACTCTGTTGACGGTCCTCTGTGAAAAGTCATAAATTGGGCTTAATTTTTACTAATATAATGTCATGACATCACAGAATTAAATGCAACACATTCTGATGCATTAGAATTAGCCTACTTTACAATTAGGCTATCAGTTTATCAATTATTATTACATTCACTCTTTCTACATGCACTTTTTAAGCAAAACTGACCTGTGACAGATGGCATTCTTCCCGGACACTGATTGCAAAAGCTGCCGCAGACTTGCCAATATCCGGTTCGGTTACAGATGTTCCAGCTCCATTATTTTCCTTTCATGAATAAAATCGAATATCTCAGTCATAACAAATGCACTCAAATCCATAATACAAATTAAATTTCAAATTAAGTTTCATAGCCTACAATACATTTTATAGCATACATTTTGACTGTCTTCTCCTCACTTCACCATACAGAAATCATAAATCTGCCTCATGGATTAAAATTAACTTTAAAAAATTAACTTTAAATCAAAACTTACCTGAATACAAGAATGGGAATCAGGAGGAGTTTCCATACAAGTTTCAATTTGACTGCCGTGTGACTGTTCCTCCACAAAGTACGTTCTTGCAGGAGTAGCGGCTTCAGAAAAAATAGATGCACCAAAGTTCTCTGACCCAAGTGCAGCTGAAGTAGGTGTTGTCCCCCATGCCATTGGTGGGCATCCGGTCGCCAAATACAAAGGGTGTGTTCGTTTAAGATGGCGATAAAATGAGTTGTAAACTCTAAAATCTTGTTCACAACCATCAATTCCACACAGAACCCAAAAATCTTGACTACGGCTATGCGTGACATTTATGTGGCTGAGGAGCGATTTTATACTTAACGCAACAAAAACGAAACAGATCATACACCGCCACACTGCCATGATTCACTCCAGTAGTCTTTAGTAGGCTCGTTTTGGTGCTTGTCTGTGGGCTTGGTTACACCTGTGCCTCCTATTTGCTAACCAGAAATATGAATTCCCTTCAAGACTTTTTTACAACAACTTATGTCGTACAATTTTGTATATGAGAAAATATTTGCACATGCTGCTCACGCCTCTGCTCTATGACCTGCTCTCCGCTCACCGTCACATCAAAATGACGTCAGATATATAAATCGAAGAGATTTGGCGCCTGATACATTTTGGGAAAAAGCAGCAGTGTTCAACAGAAGCCGTCTGAAAAGTGCACTTCGGGGTAAGCACGGATTTAACATTATGTTCACGATATATTTGGTATAGTATATTGTATGTTACAGCATTGTATACATTTGTTCCGATATTATTTAATATTTTTAATATTTTACCTGCTCTCCTAGCTTGCAGACTGAGGAGCTTAACGTTATTA
Source organism: Trichomycterus rosablanca (assembly GCF_030014385.1). NCBI lineage: Eukaryota > Metazoa > Chordata > Actinopteri > Siluriformes > Trichomycteridae > Trichomycterus > Trichomycterus rosablanca. The sequence goes on along the minus strand of NC_085991.1, from coordinate 17,775,441 downwards.
TCGAAAACTAGTCATAGTCAGCAAGTCTACACTACTAAGCTAGATGTTTTTGCTAGGTAGCATTAGCCAACTTATCTATATGTTTTGTCCTCAGATATCGGCTCACATTTGAGAACAGCGATAGAGAGAAAAGCCACTTTCTTCGGTATGGATGATTTAGACGAGACTACACTGTCGGTGCTACGGGGTAAGTTGTGTTTAAACTAGACTATTTCAAAGCATGGTGTCAGTTTGTACATTAATAGAATCATGTGCAGATGGAGAAACACCAAGTTCACAAGCTAACACGTTAGCATTTCAGAAAAGTGTTGGATAAACCTAAATTAAATAGTTGGCAATTCTAAGAAATTCCTGTTAAGTTAGGGGTTATTTGCTGATCAGAATGGACGATGTGTTAGAATTATTCGTGCATTCATCTCGTTTTGTATGTATTTTAAAACGATGTTTGCCGGGTTTTTTTTTTCAGTTAGTCTAGTCATGCTGCTAGCAAATATCCATAGATATGTACAGTTGTAGGCTATGTTTCAATGAAAAATTCGTACCAAAACATATGTGATGTGATACTAATGCCAGGCGTGTTACTGATATTTTTAAAGCTGCAAATATTGATGAGGAGGTTCTGAAAACCCTAAGTCGGGAAGATTTGAAAGACCTCTTTCCTGGACCAGAGAATTTTCTGAAGAGGAAGAAATTATGGGACATGATTGGTCCAAAGGTAATGCGTCTGTGGAGGAACTCAGGAGGTTTATGGAAAGCATAAAATTTGATTTTATTTTAAAGAATGTTTTGTGGGTGTTGTAATTCGTATAGGATGGTGATCCTGATCAAGACCGAGGAAGTGGGAATGTGTCAGCTACCTGTGCAGTGTTGACAAGCCAGCCTCAGACCTCTACCCCTGTTCATGAAATCACAGCCAAAACGGTGAAACTGCCAGACCCACCAGAGTATGTAGTGTACACTGACTCAGAGTTGGACATGGTGCGCAGCCAGTATTTTGATTTGCTCCGCAATGGAAAGGAAAAAGTTTGCAAGATGTCAAAGGAGCTAAGTTGTAGGCTCATCAGAAACACAATCACCAGCATGGTTGCCATCCTGCGTGCTAGTCCTCTGGGAAAAGAGGAAAGATACCCCTCAAAACATGAGCTGAGTGCAATGTTACAGAAGATCGTTGACTATTACCCTATGCTACGTGACACTTCAGATCTGCCATATGTAAGTTATTTTGCATCTAAACCATTTAAGGGCTTGGTGGATGACATGGCAGCTTAACTTAGCTTAACTTTCCTTTGCCACAGCTGACGATTTACTCTAAAATGTATAAACGACTGCAAAATATGAAGTCTCCAAGAAAGAGGCAGGGCCCAAAGCCACAAAGAGGGTCTGCAAAGAGATCACTCTTTGAAACAAGTACAGAAGAAGAAGGTACTGCAAGTTCTTCAGCTTCAACTGCTTCAACTGTCATTCTTCCAGAGAGCGATGTCAGCAATGATGACTTAAGTCCAGGTAATACTGCATTCGGTATTGTTTGTTTTTATTTTGTGCGTGTGTGTTTTCCCTTGGATTTATATTTTTGTTAAAGATCTTACCTTTACACTGGCACTTTGAATATTTACCAATGAGTTTTATTTATTTATTTATTTTCCCTGTTCTTTGGCTGATCAAGAAAATATATTTAGAAATTATTAAACTGTCTGAACTCTACTGTTGTATTTTAGAACATCAGGACAGTCTGAAAATGCAGGCAAGGCACTACAAAACACTCTTCAATATGTACAGCAAACCCAACTCAAAACCCAACCCAAGTGATGTTGCTCAAATTTTGGACCTTGAGTTTGATGCAAGGCGGGCCTTCATTGACTCAAGTGTGTTGAAGGAGGAAGACCGGATTGTGAAGATATTTGAAGCATATCCATGTTTCAAAGACCCTCAAAATGTAAGTTTCATATCTCACCCTTTTTGTGTGCTTGTTTCTGTATAATGATATCAGCTGCACTAAATGCACAATTTTATCCTAGGCAATGGATGAGCTGCGTCGCATCTTGGGTGGCACCAACCCCAAATACATTGATGAAACAAAGAAAAGATGGGAAAACTTCTGTGCCAATGTCCAGTTCTATGGTGTGTGGAAGAAAGTCCTGAAACCCCCTATACCCTTGAATATGCATGATGGTATGTTGCAGTTTTATTCCAAATCTGAACCCTGCAAAACTACTGTAATCCTTCAGCTTCCAATTTGTGTCTGCAGGACCTCTGATACACAGGTGTTTTTAATTATTTAAAATAATTTATCTAATTATGCCTCTTCCAGCGGATTTCACCATTGCCATTTTGACTGGTCTCCCATCACTATTTCCCTCACCAACTTCGCCACCAAAACGGCTCGGGAATCCCAGTGAAGCACTATTGCATGTCCTTCAGGTGAGGTTATTGTGCATTTCAGTTACTATATTGATTTTTCTCTTAACGTCTTCAGACATTTACAATTTTTTTCTTTTTCTTTTAAATTAAAGGCAAGGGAGGATCCATCGCTTTACTTGGAGAAGCGTCCTCTCACCAGTCCAGTGTTACTGTTTGATGGAAAGGTCTGCATCCTTGCCATGGGAAACGTACCTGTAAGCACCATACCAAAGGAGGAGTTCTTTGATGGGATGTTGATGTTAATGGCATACTACTACACGATGCACCTGACGTACCCAAAATGTGTTGCAACCCTCCTCTCGGTCATTCAAACTGAGGTACTGTGTGATGCGATCCATGATCGAGATGCTACAGGTGCATATAAGAGGGCAATGGCGGAGTGGAAATCATTTATTGAGAAGTAGTTGCACATGGCCTGTTTTTTTTTGTTTACTAGTGGGGAAACTCATGTTCAAATGCAGTTGTTCACTGTCTATTTAAACCCCCCTCCTCTCCCATGTCTCTCTCTGTCAATCTTTTTCTTTCCCTCTTCTCTCTTTCTCACACATTCTTTCTCTCTACTCTCTCACACTCACTCCTCCCTCACCTACCCACAAACAAGTGGTTTAATAATCAAGCATTCACAAAGTGGAAATCCTTTACTAAGATGTAGTTGCATAACTTGGTCTATCTTGCTGTTTGCTCAGTATACTGAGATGTATCTTCATTCCATGTTCTTGGGAAGTTGACTGTACTAGTGGTAAGGTGATGTTGTGCAGTTGTTCACTGTCAATTGCTGCAAAGTACTGTGTACTTCAATTGTTTAGTGTGTATTAAACAAGTGTTTGATAGTTTTACAGTACTGTCAATAAATGAGCCCTTCCAACGAAAAACCATATATCAACCATTTGTCCTGTTTGGGAGAAATCAATTTTTTTTAATTTTTTTTTCTGTGGACAACTTTTTTTACATTAAAAAACTAAAATGTGCTTTATGCAGACTTGCATTTCTTCATTCATGAAAGTGATTGGAAATAACACTTATAATAATGCTTTATATTATTGGTTTTATTTAATAGAATGTGGAAGAACAGTTTATCTCCACTGCCAAAATCAATTCATGGAAAAACAGTATATGTGACATTAACAAATATATTAGTTCTAATCTTTATTTTGATTCTTTGCATTTAATTAACTATTAATATTTTATATATGACATATCATGCATATATAGTCAGTTTTAAGTATGATTTCTGTAGATGATTAACTTATTTGCATTCAGAAATACATCATGAAAACATACTAGGCACTTTCTTTTCAATAGAACTCTATATAATCTATATTTAATTTAGGATTCTTACATTACATAAACAATACATAAAACACCCCCACCAAAACCCCCATGAAACATAACTAATATAAAACAATGTAATATTAAGTAAAATTTAGATCAATCTGATTATTATTCACATTCCAGAGATTCATAAAAAGATCGAGCAGAAGTTGGTAAGTAGTTCAGCATTGTCATGAGGTCCTTGTGCTTCTCATTCTTGATTGGCAATGAACTCTCATATGCCCTGGGATAGTGTCTGCTGAAAACTGGTGCTTGAGGCCTAGCTCCTCGTTTTGATTTAGTGACTGTCCATGTCTTCCACCCTTCATACTGACTATGGCTCTGTCTGGTATGCACATTCCAAGGATCATCAGCTGAAATGCATATTGCAGATAAATATAAGTAGACTAGATAGATAGTTAGATAGTTAGACAGACAGATAGATATAACTATATATAACTATAAATACCGGTAGAGAAATTGGATTGATAACCATAAAAATAGTGCAAGTATGCAGAAAAGTAAATAGCAGTGCAAATATGCAAATAAGTGGTGGACAGTAGGACAGTAAGTAAGTAAGTAAGTAAGTAAATTTTATTTATAAAGCACTCTTAAAACAACTTACGTTGACCAAAGTGCTGTACATCGAATAAGCATACATAACACAACATTATGTTAAAAAAGTAAGAACCAAATAAAAATACAGAGTAAAAGACAAAATAAAACAGATAAAAATAGACTAAACAATTAAAATTAACACAGCTCCTCACTGTTCAAATGCCAGCTTATAAAGGTATGTTTTTAGGAGTGATTTAAAAACAGCGGCCGAAGGTGCTTGTCGAATATTAGGAGGTAGTGTTCCATAGCCTCGGAGCATAAACTGCAAATGCACGATCACCTTTTAGTTTCAAACGAGCCCTAGGAACAGTCAACAAATTCTGAGTGGCTGATCTTAAAGAGCGCTGTGCGGTTGCGGGAGAAAGCATACCACTGAGATAAGCCGGGGCTTGACCATTAAGCGCTTTAAAAACAAATAAAAGCACTTTAAACTGAATCCTGTGCTGAACAGGCAGCCAATGTAGTGAGGCAAGGACTGGTGTAATATGGTTTCTTTTCTTGGTATTAGTCAGTAACCTTGCTGCTGCATTCTGGACTACCTGCAAGCGACGCAACAGAGACTGACTAATCCCAATAGTAGTACGTACATGTAAAGATTGTAAGGTGCTGCATAATGTAATAGGCATAGTTATAGTTACAGTAATAGTATAAACTAATATATACTAATATATTAACTATTATAGTGTAATATAATAGTAGAAATATAAATAAATATAATATAGTGGGCATGTATACAGGGCTATGCTAATATAATATGTGGTAGTGCATGATATTAAGTTAATATAATATACAATGGTATATTAGATAGTATTATAACATTATATTACCACATATATAATATATTTAAAAAAAAAAGTATTACTATGTGTAATAATGCTAATGTTGTGCATAAAACATGTTCTAAAGGCAGAAGTACACACACATAGAAACACATAGTTACATTATCAGATACCTGTGAGTTTGAACCACATCACTGAGGTGATCTGTAGTCCAGTGGTTCGTTTAAGGACAGAGTCTGGTAGTAGCCTGAAATCATCACACTTCATCTCAATGACTTTAAATGGGTTTTGTGTTCTTGCTTGTTTGATTATCTCAGTGACATCAGAGGGTGTATAAAGTGTAGACACTTTGCGTCTTCTTTCAATTACAGAGAAGGCACGATCACATGGAAGAAAAGAATGCCCAGAGACCATGAACTTCTGTTCAATCTGAGTAAAGTAACGCCGTGATATGAGCATTGACATTAAATTGAGCATCCTCCAGTTGTTGTTTTGGCCACAACACCTGTCGCTATATATGACAAGCTTGCGCTCCTTGGATATGGGCAGTTGAGTAAAATTTGTCTGCACCCACTTATAAACACAGCTAGCAACTTCAACAGATCCTCTGTGTGCAATCCCCTCATGCCACACACACATGGTTGCTGGTTCTTCTGTCCCAAGTTCTTGGATACACAAGTTGTAATTTGCCAACTGCCTCTGGTAGTAGATGTTGGAATGGGTCAGATTGGGTGTGTAAATGACACCTTGTAAATCAATACAAATTACATGGCAATTACTGTTTACTTTAGCCCACTCTGTATCAGCCTGAAGTTGGGTGTAGGCTTTCTCAGCTTTCCGATGGTGCAGCTCACTTTCAGTTAACACTTTTTTCCTTTCCTCTTCGGATGATACAGACGACAATTTCATAAAAAAAGCATCACATCTTGAACATGTGTCACTTCTGGGTTGGCCAAATGTAAGGTTCTGCTGCTTGAAAATGTCACGATACAGCCAGAATTTAGCTGGAGACAAGGAATTCTTCTCTTTATACAATTTGTACATACGTAATAAATTCAGATCAGGACTTAGATATTCCCTTTCAACATCACCCCGAAGTCTCGAATAGTGGTTCTGCTGCCTTGGAAAAGACAATATGTGCTCACTGATGCTTTGTTTTACTGTAGACTGTATCCGATGTGGCCTAAAGGTCAATATTATACACATGCATTAGGTTCAGGATGATTTTAGAATTTTAGTTGTATGCATAAGTTTGAACACTCCTGGCCAAAATATTCTTATGTTCTTCTACAGAGGAGACATGACGATTTTCAGAAAATCTTAGAGCATTTCTATTTACTTACTTTTACTTTACTTTAGCATTTGGAGAAAAAATAAGAAATAAAAAATTAAATATGGCAGAACATTTAGACAGAACATTTAGACAGAACATTTATTATCTTTTTAAATTTCTATGTTTCTGATGGAGGGCTTGATGATGGCTACACATTAACAAATGGGCAGCATGCTATAACTGTACATCAGCAAGGTGAGTTGTTATTGGTGGAGCTAAACCCCACTCAAATAATAACTGATAAAATGGCCAGAGAGCGTAGAAGGAAGGTACATAATAACCTGGCAACTCAGTATACACAGTGAAGTAGCAAAAAAACGGGTACACCAGTCTAATACTTGGGAGGTCTCCCACAGGACATGGACTCCACAAGCTTGTGAAAATAGTCTGTAGGCAATGAACACCATACGTTCTGCAGAACAGTCCACAATTCTGCACCACAGCACGTTGCATGGTATCCCTTAGGTGGGAATGGCAAAACCCCAAACTCAGATAAATGTTCCTCTAACCATAATTTGCTGTTCTAGATGTGTTTGTCGGCACATTGTCCTTTTAGGAAAAGGCCAGACCCATATGAATGAATGCAGTACATGAACGGATGTAACTCATCAAAAAGGCACACATAGTGTTCACCTGTCAGAGATGTTTGTAGATGTACCAGGGTGCCAGCTAAACAAACCCCATACCATTATGGAGCCACCACCAGCCTATGTATTTTAAAGTGATTGTTCGTGATCTATTTGCCTACTGTGCTTACACACAGAGGAATTTGTCCTCAGCATTTAACCCATCCATGCAGTGAAACACACATATAAACATACACTAGTGAAGTGAGCACACGTGCCCAGAGCGGTGGGCAGGCCTGTCCACAGCACCCGGGGAGCAGTAGGGGTTAGGTGCCAAGGGCACTTCAGCCGTATAATTGGCGGGACCAGGAATCGAACCAGGGACCTTCAGGTCGCAAGGCTTGTTCCTTAACCCCAAGCCTACGACTGCCCCTTTTGCATCTGTACCAGCTTTTTTGCGCACTACAATGTATACACTCACTTATTATAACACTCACAATAACAAGTGAAAGGTGCATTACCTATTCTTATGTTTGCCTCGTCCATCTTCTAAAGGAAACCTAGCCTCAGTAGCCTGGTCTGACTCAAGTCCTTCATTTTGCCCTAACTCACATTTGTGCAACTTTTCCTGAATAACCTGTCCAAACAATAAACTAGGAACATAATATCTATATAAATTCCTATTGTTACTAATAGGAACATTAAATTAACAATATAAAGCTTATATAGTCTAACATACCTGTAAGCGACTGTTTGTCAGCTGATACACTGACATGAATGTTGTTTTGCAAACATTTAGTCTCTGCCCTGCTTGCTGAATATAATAGAAAAAACTCTGATGTTTTCTGTGTTCACTGTTTTCCTTGGAGCGTCTTCGCCTCACTTGGTGCTAGAATGCAGGCAGCACTAATGTTACATTAATGGCATGATTGCTGTTCTTAAATTAAACTATGTAAATCGTCATTTTAATCTTAGGTCAGTTTGGGGTCTGATCACTGGACCTGAAATCCCATGTACTGCACTATTTTCTGTGTGCCAACACACTTCAACTGACCAGATCAGTACCAAGCTTTTATCTGAGTTAAGTTGTTTTAAGCAGGGAAGACTGAAGGGCAGGGGTGTTCAAGACTGAGGGTATACTTACTATTACTATAAAGAAATACATATTCTAAACTAGTTTGAGGATCACCTGAATCTTTTAAATGCAATATGCCATGTCTTCTTTTCAGGACAGCGACACAACCAGACAGTTTTTACAATGTAACTGTTCACGTTTACTTTACTTTCACTTTCATTTCCTAAAGCATTGCTTTACAGCCTATGCACAACATCAACGGAGTAACAATGTATGCAAAGTTGTCAGCATTGATTAAAGATTGCAATTACATGGCTCACCTGTTCCATGCCCGAGAGAATCAAAGCTTGCTGCTTCTCATATGTACTGGAGTAAAACAGCGTGAAAAGTTGTAACTTGCGTGTATCAGTGAGTCTGACACACTGCCGCTTACAGCCACTCCCACACACTTTGCCCTTGCGAGCATAATACATTACAACAAGTTAGAAACAAGTAACATCCAGATAAACGCTGATCGTTTGTGCGTAAACACAATGTATAACGTTATATTAATGTTGCCACGTGAGAGTAGTTTTATAAGTAGAGTAAAAAATTCGCCAGCCTCTAGCTGTTCAGCTTCATGAGGTACTTATACGGTTATTCCACTTACGTCTTTCGGTGGATTTTTCCCTGGTTTTTCTTCGCCCTTTCTGTTAATATATGGTTTTCCTGCATTGCGTAGCATCTTTCTTTCTTTGTCTTTCCATGTGTTCATTTTCAGCTTTCTTTTTTTCCCTATATTTAACCGATTTTCGTCAGCCGCACTTAGTACTACTGCTTGTCCGTCCATTTTTGGCAGCGGAGATAAACGGTTTTTCCGCGTGAGCACTATTTAAAATTTAAATTATGACCCTAATTAACGGACTATGTTGTAGCGACTGCCTTAATATTAAATAAAGAACATCAAACAATGCCATGCCATGCCGAAGTGATTTTTACAAAAAATGTCACATGTACGGTTTTTCGTTGGAAGGGATCAAATGTTGACAGAATTTTCACTTGTTTTGGTGGTGATTTACTTATGGGTTTCCTGTTTTAATATTTAATATGTAAGATATGTAAGACATTAATATGTAAGATTAAAACCTAGTTTCAAGTCAAATGTGGTTTTTAAGAGTACCTGTTTCAAGATGAGACAACTTGTTTCAAGTAGTCATACTACCCTAGTACTAAGTATTTTACACTTAAATTTGAAAACCTATATTAAGAATTCCAAAAACTAAATAAGTATTATTTGCTCATATTCAGAATATTATACTTGTTACTGTGGTCTAGCAAATCTGTTTTCAAGTAATTTTATCTAAAAATGAGTATTTTTGACTTATTTTAAGCTCTTGGTAGCCGGTCAGAGCAATCTAATTTCAAGACTTGAACAAACTTATTTTGAGAATTCTTGTCAAGTAAAATTATCTTGCTGCATGGACAGATAATTTGGCTAGTATTGATTAACTTTATGCTTGAATTAAGTATTTTTTTCTTATATTTCAACTAGCCTTTTTTACAGTGTGCACAGTGGTCAGAGGGATTTTAAGCCATTCTTCTTGCAGGATAGTGGCCAGGTCACTACGTGATGCTGGTGGAGGAAAACGTTTCCTGACTCGCTTCTCCAAAACACCCCAAAGTGGCTCAATAATATTTAGATCTCGTGACTGTGCAGGCCATGGGAGATGTTCAACTTCACTTTCAGGTTCATCAAACCAATCTTTCACCAGTCTTGCTGTGTGTATTGGTGCATTGTCATCCTGATACACGGCACCGCCATTGGATGCACATGGTCCTCCAGAATGGTTCGGTAGTCCTTGGCAGTGACGCGCCCATCTAGCACAAGTATTGGGCCAAGGGAATGCCATGATATGGCAGCCCAAACCATCACTGATCCACCCCCATGCTTCACTCTGGGCATGCAACAGTCTGGGTGGTACGCTTCTTTGGGGCTTCTCCACACCGTAACTCTCCCGGAAGTGGGGAAAACAGTAAAGGTGGACTCATCAGAGAACAATACATGTTTCACATTGTCCACAGCCCAAGATTTGCGCTCCTTGCACCATTGAAACCGACGTTTGGCATTGGCACGAGTGACCAAAGGTTTGGCTATAGCAGCCCGGCCGTGTATATTGACCCTGTGGAGCTCCCGACGGACAGTTCTGGTGGAAACAGGAGAGTTGAGGTGCACATTTAATTCTGCCGTGATTTGGGCAGCCGTGGTTTTATGTTTTTTGGATACAATCCGGGTTAGCACCCGAACATCCCTTTCAGACAGCTTCCTCTTGCGTCCACAGTTAATCCTGTTGGATGTGGTTTGTCCTTCTTGGTGGTATGCTGACATTACCCTGGATACCGTGGCTCTTGATACATCACAAAGACTTGCTGTCTTGGTCACAGATGCGCCAGCAAGACGTGCACCAACAATTTGTCCTCTTTTGAACTCTGGTATGTCACCCATAATGTTGTGTGCATTGCAATATTTTGAGCAAAACTGTGCTCTTACCCTGCTAATTGAACCTTCACACTCTGCTCTTACTGGTGCAATGTGCAATTAATGAAGATTGGCCACCAGACTGGTCCAATTTAGCCATGAAACCTCCCACACTAAAATGACAGGTGTTTCAGTTATTTTGTCCAACCCCTGTATGTGATCAACACAATCTTCCATCCGAGGAAGAGGAAATGAGTCCGGAGTAGTGACCGCATTTACTTTCCTATAGTCAGTACAAAACCTATAGGAATTATCAGGTTTCAGGACTAATAAGCACGGGGAACACCATGGGCTAGTACTGGGTATCGCCAAACCATGTTTCAACAAATACCCTGTTTCGTTATGAGGATTTACCCGGTAGGGGTGCTGTCGGATAGGTGGGTGATCTCTAACATCAATGTCATGATGAAGAACATTAGTATGAGAGGGAACGTCAGAAAATAAGTAACGAAACCTGTGAATCAGGGATGCAAGGTCAGACTGAGCTGCTAGTGGCAAAGATGCCAGCTTCTCTGGAAGATGTGACAAAGCCTCAGAATTTGAAAGCTTTGCGCAAGGAGCACTATTTCTACCCAAGTGCAAACCGTCACTCTCAGGGGTGTACTGCTCTACCGATGTGGCAGCTATAGCGACAGTCACAGAAGGAGAAGGTGAACAGCGATCAACATAGGGCTTTAACATATTCACGTGGCAAAGGCGAGACTTCCGACGGCGATCAGGAGTTGCTAAGACATAATTGGTATCGGACAATTTTTCTTTTATCACATAAGGACCAGAAAACTGAGTCTGAAGAGCAGAGCCTGCCACAGGTAAAATGGTAAGGACTCTATCCCCAACACTAAAGCTGCAAACTATGGCTTTTCTGTCAAACTTTGCCTTCATAGCTTCCTGTGAAAAACTTAAATTCTGCCTAGCAATTTCACGAGCTAACGACAGACGCTTACGAAGTGTGGAAACAAACTCCAGTTTTTTATTTGTATAAGGCAAAGGAGACAACCACTGCTCATAAAGCACTTTGAGTGGACCACGTACAGAACGACCAAAAACAAGCACATTTGGACTAAACCGAAGAGACTCTTGCACAGTGTCACGAATGGCAAACAATAATAAAGGCACTCCCTCATCCCAATCTTTTCGGGTCTCAAGGCAGTATGTCCTTAACATGTTTTTAAATGTCTGGTGAAACCGCTCGAGCGCACCTTGTGATTCAGGGTGGTAGGCACTAGAAACTTGGTGTTTGATTTTTAGTTTGTGAACCACCTGAGCGAAAAGTCTGGACATGAAGTTTGATCCCTGGTCAGACTGGATATATTTTGGTAGTCCAAAGGTAGTGCAGAACTTAATCAAAGTCTTAATTATAAGTCTTAATTTCTCTCTCGCTCTCGTGGAAGACGGATGCACTTTTCCCTCCTCCTCCCTTATCTTCCCTGCTTGGCTTCTACTGTATCGTATTGTCTCGTCTACTCTACTCTACAGAGATTTTCTTAGCACAGCTCCTCAAAGAACAAATTATGGAATTGGTTAAATGGTCTCTGAATGCTATTGACACCATCTTCTCATCGAGAAGTTCGGGTTCGGGGGAACCCACATGCCCCGACGGAACGCAGATGGCAGGATACGCGATGGACTCGTGGGAGAAGTGGAGGGTCGTGTGCCTGGCACCTCTTTCGTTGGAGGACGTAGAGGATGTTTACCTATTCGGAACTTTGATTGTGGGGTTTTTGCTGATTGGACTAGGCTTTGCCCTGCTGTATCGGGAAATTAAAAGAGTTGGGTCAGTTGTCAAAGGTCCCCAGAAACTGCCCAATTTGATTGATATGGTGGGCAGAGCCGTTGGAACTCAGACTGTGAATATAAATCGCAATATGGATTCCATCTTGGAGAAACAAACGGCTTTGCGAAATGAGATGAACCAGAGACGCATTCATTCTGAGAGTTTGTGTTAAATTTTTATTAGTGCTCAGACAAAACAACAAGTAATTTCTGCTCTTGGCTCCCCTGTTATCAGCAACGGCCTCCCTGATAAGTAAATTCCTCCAGAGGATCTGCTGCGACGTACCTACCCCCCCTTCACGGACTGTTTTTCATTCTGGGCAGTAAGAGCTGTAAACAGCCATGTTATCGCGAACTTTTGTACAGACTTTTTCTTGCTGCAGGAATGGAGGACTGACAGAACTTTCCTAACCCCAAACCAACGTCTCCACTCTCAGCTTCATTCCACCACTATGGTAAAACGGGTCCGTAGCGCGCGCTGGTATGGCTGCGAATCGCCGGATGGCTGCCTCCCGTAGTGGTTACTTTTTCACATCCCCACATCCCTAACCCGTGGCTGGTTGTGTGATTATGTTATGTTATGTTTATATGTGCTTGTGTGCTGTAAGGGTTTTTTTTTTCGTGTTACCATAGTGTGCTCCTTAAGGGAACACAATCTGGTTGCTGGTTTTTTTTATCTCCTACTTTCCCTATGTGTTCATTATTTCTTGTTTTCTTATCCTGTCTTCCTGTCCTGTCTCTCCCTTGTCATTGAATGTTCTGGACAGGTTGATGGTTAATTTCGCTGTAATTGTACATGCTGCAATTTATAGTGACAATAAAATTCTACTACTACTACTACTACTACTACTACTACTACTACACAGTCAATCAACAGTCTTTCGAAGGGTTCTCCGACTGCTGGTATAGGACATAAGGGAGCTGGAGGAATGGGCTGATTTGGCTTCCCCACCATTTGACAAGTGTGACAGGAACGACAATACTGAGTGACATCAGACTTGATAGAGGGCCAAAAGAAATGTTGCAGAATGCGCTGCAATGTTTTCCTGATCCCTAAGTGACCTGAAAGAGGATGATCATGGGCCAGAGACAAAACTAAGTGTCTATATGGAAGAGGCACAACTATTTGCTGAACAGTGTCATAATCTCCATCTGAGCCCACAGGTGACCACAACCTTAACAATACACCATCCACAACATGATATCTAAATTGGCTGTCCACCACATGTGGCTTCTCTACAGCTAAACAGAAACAATGTGCAAGAGTTTTTTCAACATTTTGAGCAGAAACTAAAGCAGTACGTGTAACAAGAACATCTGAGTCTGAATCAGATAACAAGGAAGTAACAGGAGCCTTCTGACAACTCTCAGTCTTCAGTGTAACCTCATCAGTGGGCTAAACAGGGGCCATAAAATCATTCGTACAGAGAAAGGAGTCCGATAAATCAATGGTATAAGCAGATTTGCGTGCTTGGCGACGCGTCAACACACAAGCAGGAAACAAGGTAACTAACTACCTATCGGGAAGAACAGAACTTTCCAGGGGATGATTTATCACTACAGGTAGTGGGAAAACTTCTCCACCAGCAAGATCATTCCCCATAATGAATGAAACACCGTTAACTGGTAGTTTGGAACGTACAGCAACTTTTACATCCCCAACAAATGTGTCAGTTTTCAAGAAAACTTGGTGTAAGGGAACTCTAAGCACTCCCAGTTCAATTCCCTGTACCAAAACATCAGTGCCACAATAAGAGTCATCAGAAAATGGCAGCAGACTATCTAATATAAATGACTGAGCAGCCCCCATATCCCTTAGAATTTTAACCGGTTTCTTAACACTGCTAGTTTGTGATAAGGATACAACTCCACTAAACACAAATGGTTGAAACACTGGTTCTACAATAGAGCAAGATACCACACTTGACTCAATGTCTAAATGATTAGATGGTAAGCTACCTAAGCATTAACCTTTTTAGCTGAGGGACTTAAATGAAAACGTTTACGCTGAAGAGTGGGACACGCTGCAATAAGGTGACCTGCGTCATGACAGTAGAAACATAACCGTGTCTCAACTGGGGAACCAGACCTGGGCTGAGACTAACTGACAGTTTTAACAAAGGTTTTATTAGCTGTAGTTCGACTACGTTGAGGAATGGAAAGAAAACTTGTTTTGTGGGTTAAAACAAACTCATCAGCTAACGTAGCAGCACTAGACAGTTTGTTCACTTTCTGCTCATTAAGGTACACCACAATTTTCTCTGGCAGACAATTCTTAAACTCTTCCAATAACATGAGTTCTTTAAGCTCTTCAACTGTAGTGACTCTGCTAGCCGTACCACATCTTTCAAACAAAACCATCTTTTCTCTTGCAAACTCAACAAACGTCTGGCTGGGGGTTTTAACGATCTGAAATTCTGGCGACACGCTTCAGGGACTAATTCATAAGCTCTCAAAATTGTGGCTTTAATTACTTCATAATCTAAGCTCTGCTCCAACGAAAGGGAATAACAAACTTCCTGAGCTTTCCCCACTAGTTTACACTGTAAAAGTAAAGACCAAAGGTCTTTAGGCCAATTAAGGGCAGTAGCAAAGCTTTCAAAAATCGAGAAATATGCATCTACCTAATTTTCCCGAAAGGCAGGTACAAGGCCAACCTGTCGGCTAACATCAAAGTGTCCAGCATTACTTATAGCCAGAGAGTGTGCTGGGGAGCGAGCCTTGGGCACCGGCAGTGCTGGAGTGGACTGAACAGCATGACGTTCTGGAGAACAAGCCTCGAAAGAGCGTGCTGTGGAGCGAGGCTTAGGCACCGGTGGTGCTGGAGTGGACTGAACAGCAGGGCGTGCTGGAGAACGAGCCTCAAAAGAAGCAACACTGCGAGGAAGAGGAACCAGCCTTTCACCTGCAAAGCTCATCCTCTTTAATTTCAGCTCCCGCTCGGCTTCGAGCTGCAATGCTCTCATGCGGATTGTTTTTGTCTCACGCTCCTGGATCTTTATTTCCAGCTCCAACTCCTTAAGCCGTACCGCCAAACGGGGATCCATCCCTGAGGGTAGAGATCCACCAGGATCTATGCACGGCCGGAACTCCGCTAACAGAAAAAAAATCAGCCACCACAAGTAGATCTGCTTTACGACACGAATCAAACTGTTCCAAAGTAGGACAAATAGCAGACTCTGACAACTCAAATTTCGCCATAGTCGCCCACTGCCAAAAGAGAAAACCACCAGCCAGAAGTAAAAAATAAACAAATACAGGGGTTGGACAAAATAACTGAAACACCTGGTTTTAGACCACAATAATTTATTAGTATGGTGTAGGGCCTCCTTTTGCGGCCAATACAGCGTCAATTCGTCTTGGAAATGACCTATACAAGTCCTGCACAGTGGTCAGAGGGATTTTAAGCCATTCTTCTAGCAGGATAGTGGCCAGGTCACTACGTGATGCTGGTGGAGGAAAACGTTTCCTGACTCGCTTCTCCAAAACACCCCAAAGTGGCTCAATAATATTTAGATCTGGTGACTGTGCAGGCCATGGGAGATGTTCAACTTCACTTTCATGTTCATCAAACCAATCTTTCACCAGTCTTGCTGTGTGTATTGGTGCATTGTCATCCTGATACACGGCACCGCCATTGGATGCACATGGTCCTCCAGAATGGTTCGGTAGTCCTTGGCAGTGACGCGCCCATCTAGCACAAGTATTGGGCCAAGGGAATGCCATGATATGGCAGCCCAAACCATCACTGATCCACCCCATGCTTCACTCTGGGCATGCAACAGTCTGGGTGGTATGCTTCTTTGGGGCTTCTCCACACCGTAACTCTCCCGGATGTGGGGAAAACAGTAAAGGTGGACTCATCAGAGAACAATACATGTTTCACATTGTCCACAGCCCAAGATTTGCGCTCCTTGCACCATTGAAACCGACGTTTGGCATTGGCACGAGTAACCAAAGCTTTGGCTATAGCAGCCCGGCCGTGTATATTGACCCTGTGGAGCTCCCGACGGACAGTTCTGGTGGAAACAGGAGAGTTGAGGTGCACATTTAATTCTGCCGTGATTTGGGCAGCCGTGGTTTTATGTTTTTTGGATACAATCCGGGTTAGCACCCGAACATCCCTTTCAGACAGCTTCCTCTTGCGTCCACAGTTAATCCTGTTGGATGTGGTTTGTCCTTCTTGGTGGTATGCTGACATTACCCTGGATACCGTGGCTCTTGATACATCACAAAGACTTGCTGTCTTGGTCACAGATGCGCCAGCAAGACGTGCACCAACAATTTGTCCTCTTTTGAACTCTGGTATGTCACCCATAATGTTGTGTGCATTGCAATATTTTGAGCAAAACTGTGCTCTTACCCTGCTAATTGAACCTTCACACTCTGCTCTTACTGGTGCAATGTGCAATTAATGAAGATTGGCCACCAGACTGGTCCAATTTAGCCATGAAACCTCCCACACTAAAATGACAGGTGTTTCAGTTATTTTGTCCAACCCCTGTATATACAAGTACCAACTACACAGGGAAGAAAAGAGAAAAGAAAAAAAAAAAAAACAGATAAGCTATCAGCTTGAAGAAATAGGACGAGCCCCCAATTATTACGACCCAGTCTAGGATTAGGCCGTAACAAGTAAATTTGTTTATGAATGTGAGGGAAAAAGGTGAAATAACAGACTGACAACACAACAGATGAGTTCAAAAATGTATTGAACATTCGTTTAAGACTTCAGGAGTGGCCCAGGCCAAAATAATAAACAAAACCCCCTCTAACTAGCATAAACCAAAGCTAGCTTTCCTTAGAAAAAAAACAAAAGATACAGGGTCTTACCTTGCTCCCTAGCTAACCAAAAAAACAGAGACAAAAACCCCGAATCCCAACAAAAATGGCAGCCACTCCCTACAAATGATGAAAGGAAGATATTTACAATATGTACAACAAAAACGAAGTTCCAAAACAGCAGGTTAAATTGTGGTCATAACAGGCATGGTCAGGTATCAGGCAAGACAACAAAAGTACAGACAAACTAATTTACACACTATCAAAAGGTTTAATCACAAACACAAGCAGACTCTATCCACATTCTCTCTCTCCCTCCATCTTTTTTTTTTCCCGCCGCTCTTCTTGGTGCCTTTTAGAGGGTGGCTGGTGAAGGGGAAATCCAGTGATGGAATCCGGATCTGGAGTGAGTACGGCAAAGCGTGTACTTGATCTCTGGAACATATACAAAACACACCAGCACAAAAACACAGAGGACATAACAGTTTGTCTCAGTGCAATTGTGTGTATCTATTTGGCTTTCATCAACAACTTGCTGTTTGAATGGACTGTGGTGAACAAGAAAGCAACATAACATGCATAAGAACATAAAGGATAAGAGTTCTACATGCTATTTACATAATCTGAATATTTAAAGACACCTCTAAGTTATCTTTAAATTATATAATTTTGACAAACAGCTTGGTTTTAGTGAGCGTCACGAACAAGTTGACTCTGTGCGTCTCTCTTTCTCTCTCTCTGAGTGGGTGGAGCGTGTGTGAGTGAGAACGCGTGCAGACCGTTTGGTCTGTGTGTACCTGTTTTCTCTTTCTTTTCCATCTTTTTTTTTTTGGCTGTTTAGTTTAATTTTCAGTTTGTGACAGTTTATTTCAGTTCTTTAGTGTGTTTAGGGGGAGTTATTTGGGGGGATCTAGAGGGTTTGGGGTTGGCGTCTCCCTTGCTGGGTGCCATGGTGGCCCAGGAGAAGGTGGGGTTGGAGCAGTTGAGCCGCCGGCACACAGTGAAGGTGTCGGTAGATGCGAGCGTGTCAGTGGAGGAGAGCAGCCTGGCTGTAGGAGAAGTTGTAGGGCATGAGAACATTCTCTCAGCCATGAGAATGAATAAGGCTGTAGTCTTGTTTATTAATGATCTTAACAAAGTCACTGAAGTTGTTAACCAGGGTGTTGTTATTAACGATGGTTTTTATAATGTTCTTCCACTCGTCACCCCTGCTAAACGAGTCACCCTGAACTTAAGTCAACTTAAAGTTTTACAATTTTTCAACTCAATTATTTATTTTATTTAAAAGTGAAATGCTACTCCTTACCAATGTACTAGTATGGTTTCAGGTAATGGAACTTTTGTACTAACCATAGTGTGTCATTTTAGTTTAGTTTGTTTCTTTAAAAGAAACAAAAAACACTTGAATGTAATGCATTTTTTAAACTTTATTTAGCATTCTTTATATATAGACTGCATAAGTCACCAACATGGCACCAACACATAAGCATAAACTACATAAAAGGATGCAACAAGTTGTCAACAAGTGCACTTTGGTTACATTCATGACAGGAACCGTAGTTACTCATTACACAAGGTTCATCAGTTCACAGGGTTCTATCAAACAGTCATGGACAATTTAGTATCTCCAATTCACCTCACTTGCACATCTTTGGACTGTGGGAGGAAACCGGAGCACCCGGGGTAAACCCACGCAGATGCGGGGAGAACATGCAAACTCCACACAAAAAGGACCACTCGACCTGGGAATCGAACCCAGGACTTTCTTGCTGTGGGGCGACAGTGCTACCCACTTAGACACCGTGCCACCCAAATGCATTTTATGTAAAGATTATACATGCTATAACATTTCTTTTAAATTGTCATCAGTGATGTTACCTGCATACATTAATATTTATGGTAGGACTGTCCCGAATACCAATTTGTGAGTTCAAGTGCTTTATTTCAATCAGCAACAAATATTTGTAGCTTTGTATGCTGCTCAAAAGAGAATGGATCCAGTTCTAATTTGTAATTAACAGATGTAACCTACAACAAGCATATTAACAACACAGCGAGTTCTTCATGGTGGCACGGTGACTAAGTGGGTAAATACTGTCGGCTCACAGCAAGAAGGTCCTGGGTTTGATTCCCAGGTGAGGTGGTCCGGGTCATTTCTGTGTGTTCTCCCCATGTATGTGTGGGTTTTCTCCGGATGCTCCGGTTTCCTCCCACAGTCCAAAGAAATGCAAGTGAGGTGAATTTGAGATACAAAATTGTCCATGACTGTTCGATAGAGCCCTGTGAACTGATGAATCTTGTGTAATGAGTAACTACCGTTCTTGTCATGAATGTAACCAAAGTGTAAAACATGACGGCAAAATCCTAATAAACAAACAAACTGAATATGAGATGTACACCAATCAGCCATAACATTAAAACCACCTCATTGTTTCTACACTCACTGTCCATTTTATCAGCTCCACTTACCACATAAAAGCACTTTGTAGTTCTACAATTAGTCAAGTCAAGTCAAGTCAACTTTATTTATATAGCGCTTTTTACAATAGACATTGTCTCAAAGCAACTTTACAAAATCCAGGACCAACAGATACAAAAACCCCTGTTGAGCAAGCCGAGGGCGACTGTGGCAAGGAAAAACTCCCTGAAAATCACAGGAAGAAACCTTGAGAGGAACCAGACTCAGCAGGGCCCATCCTTCCTGGGTGGCCTGGAGGATACTTTAAATAAATACACGATTTACACAAATCATACAAACACAGAATTAAATGATCTAAAAGTCATAACTGGTAATAAATAGATAAATAAACAATTAAATAATAATAGAGTTGTTATCCGCTCTAGTCTTCAATAAAGTCTGTAGTGATTTCTTGTCGTTGCAATTACTCCAGACATGTCACATCTGACAGGAGCAGCATCGTTGTCCCGGCAGTCTCGACTTTAATCCTTAACCTCGGCGGGTAAACAGGTTTCCATCAGAATGCCCTCGGGGTAAAACAACAGAGAATGTAGTTAATAATGTACAATGCTAGTTGACAAACAGTTTTACAGCGAGTTTTAGACTCCGGCAGCCCTAATTATTACAGCATAACTAAAAGGGAGAGCGAGCAGGTAACAAGGTCATGAAGGCTTTCACAGGACATCAGCGCCCATCTCCCCACCGTCACCAAACCTGAGTGATCGGACAAGAGAGGCAGAACGACAGCAACCCAACATCCCTGATCACCACAAGTTTCTATGACCAAGAACCCCCAAGCTTTGCGCCTTTGTCTATACTAATCAAAAGCCTGAGAAAATAAATATGTTTTCAGTCTAGACTTAAACATTGAGACTGTGTCCGAATCCCGAATAGAGGCAGGAAGATTATTCCAGAGTTGTGGAGCTTTGTAAGAAAACGCTTTTCCACCAGCCGTGATCTTTTTAATTTTAGGAACTATAAGTAACCCTGCATCTTGTGAACGAAGTGGACGCGCTGGGCTGTAGTGATTAATAAGTTCACTCAGATACTGTGGAGCCAGACCATGTAGCGCTTTATAAGTTAGTAAAAGTATTTTGTAATCAATGCGAAATTTAACTGGCAGCCAGTGTAGAGATGATAGAACAGGAGTAATATGGTCAAATTTTTTAGTTCTAGTTAGCACTCGAGCTGCTGCATTTTGAACTAATTGGAGTTTGTTTAAGGATCTACCAGAACATCCAGTTAGAAGAGCATTACAATAATCTAACCGAGAAGTTATAAACGCATGGATCAGTTTTTCGGCGTCATTAACAGATAGTATATTTCTTATTTTAGAAATGTTACGCAAATGATAGAAAGCAACTCTAGTAATATTATTAACGTGTGTATCAAATGAGAGATCTGAATCTATTGTGACACCTAAGTTTTTTACATCTGGGCTGGGAGTAACAGAGAACGTGTTTAAGTTTAGCACCAGGTTAGACAACTTGTCTCTTGCAGCTTTAGAGCCAACAAGTAAAACCTCTGTTTTATCTGAATTAAGTAAAAGAAAATTACATGACATCCAGTTTTTTATGTCGTTTACACAATCTTCTATCTTACTGATTGTGTCAGTATCATTTGGTTTGGCTGATATATACAGCTGTGTGTCATCTGCATAGCAGTGAAAGTTTATGCCATGTTTATGAATAATTTCACCTAGTGGAAGCATATAGAGTGTAAATAATAGCGGTCCCAGTACCGACCCCTGTGGAACACCATACTTTACTTTTGTAGTTTCCGAGCATTTATTATTTACATAAACGAATTGAGAGCGGTCAGTCAGATATGATTTAAACCAAGAGAGTGCGAGTCCTTTAACACCTACTGTATTTTCTAGCCTCTCCAGTAAAATGTTATGATCGACCGTATCAAACGCTGCGCTAAGATCTAATAGAACAAGAAAAGAGACACATCCATTATCAGAAGACATTAACAACTCGTTAACTACTCTAATTAATGCGGTTTCGGTACTATGGTTGGGTCTAAATCCTGATTGAAATTTTTCATGAATACAATTTTCATTCAAATAAGAACATAACTGTTTGGAAACTACTTTTTCTAATATCTTAGAGACAAAAGGAAGGTTTGAAATTGGCCTATAATTAGCTAGTACATGTGGATCAAGATTAGGTTTTTTAATCAGGGGTTTAATAACAGCACTTTTAAACAATTTAGGTACATATCCAAGGCTAAGGGATGCATTGATTAATGTAAGCAGGGGCTCTACAATAGCTGGGAGTAAATCTTTAAGTAAACGAGTTGGAACAGGATCGAGTATACACGATGATGACTTCGATGATTTAATCAACACAGTTAGTTCATTTTGGGAGATTGGATTAAAGGAATTTAGTTGGATTAACTCGTTACTATTATCACCAATGCTGCTCGGAGTGAGTCCATACTTAACATTGGCAAGTGACACACTCTGACTCTGAAGTCGTATTTTTTCTATCTTGTCATTAAATAATTTTAAAAAATCATCGCTGGTACAGTCAGGCGGTATATTAGATTCAGTTTCATTAACGTTTTTAGTTAATTTGGACACTGTCTCAAAAGGAATCTGGGATTGTTTTTATTTTTCTCTATTAGGGACGAATAATATAAAGATTTAGCTTTTATAAGTGCATGTTTATACTCAGTTAGAGCATCTTTCCAAGCAATCTTATACACTTCCAGTGTAGTGTGACGCCACTTGCGTTCTAATTTCCGTGCTGCTTGTTTAAGTGCGCATGTGTGGTCATTGTACCAAGGAGCAAGTTTTTTCTCCCTAATCAGTTTAGTTTTGAGTGGGGCTACGTTATCTAAGGTTGTGCGCAATACAGTCTCTAGGTTTTGAGTTGCCTGATCTAGTTCTTTAGGTTCTGATGCTGGTATATTTGGTAATTCTGGTAGGCAGTTTATGAACGCTGCTGCAGTTGCATATGTAATAGTGCGCTTATATTTAAAACGATGCGGTTGCTGTATATTATTGGACAGGGACACTTCATAAATTAGTAGAGAGTGATCAGAGATTAAGTCATTCTGTGGTACAATTTCCAGGTTGTCTATGTTTATACCATAAGTAAGTATTAAATCTAAGGTATGTTTACAGCGGTGAGTGGGTCCTGTTACATTTTGGGTGATGCCTAAAGATTCTAAAATAGTATCAAACGCAGTTTTGAGTGGATTACATTTATCCTCATAATGGATATTAAAGTCACCAACAATTAAAGCTTTCTTAGTTGATAAAACTAATTTAGAAAGAAAATCGGCAAATTCGTTAAGAAATTCTGAGTAAGGACCAGGGGGTCGATAAACAGTAACCAGTTTAAACATACTAGTTTTATCAGATGAACATTTATTGGTTATGTCAGAGATAAGAACTTCAAACGAGTTTGTTATGGGAGTTGATTTTACAGTAAGACCTATGTCCTTGTCATAAATTGTGGCTATTCCTCCACCACGACCACTAAGACGTGGCTTATGTTCATAACTGTAACCCGGAGGAGATGCTTCATTTAAACCTAGATACTCATCAGGTCTAGCCCAGGTCTCAGTTAAACAAAGTGCACTAAGACTATTATCTGTAATTATTTCATTTACAATTACTGTTTTGCATGCAAGTGACCTGATGTTTAGAAGTCCTAACTTTAGTTTAGCTTTACTATGGTTTTCATGATTCTCATTTAGATTAATTTTAATTAAGTTATTATGACATACTTTTTGATTTTGTTTTGGCTTACACCTGCCACGGTAAACAGACACAGTCTCAATGGTTTGTGACCTAAGGATTCCGGGTGACGTCCGATGGCGACTCGCAGACAGTCGGTTAGGCCTGTTAGTCTGCTGCCTGGTCTTGGCTCTGGATAGTCATTTAACACTATCTGCCGCTACACTAACGCGGTGGTAAAGCCTGTCACCTATGCTGCAAGAAATGCGAGCAGCACCCTCCCACGTGGGGTGGACACCATCCCGCTTCAAAAGACCAGGCCTTCCCTCAAAGGTGGACCAGTTATTTACAAAATCAATGCAGTTTTCTGAGCACCATTTAGACATCCAGCGGTTCAGCAACAACAACCTGCTGTAGGTTTTGCCACTGGGTCGAATCGGTAAGGGGCCAGAGCACACTACTGCCTCAGACATCGACCTAGCTAACTCACACACCTCTTTAACATTACTCTTAGTAACCTCAGACTGCCGTAAACGAACATCATTAGTGCCGACGTGGATAACAATCTTCGAAAATCTACGATTAGCATTAGCCAGCACTTTCAGGTTTGCTCTGATGTCAGGCGCCCTGGCCCCCGGAATACAAGTGACTATGGTTGCTGGTGTCTCTATGGGGGTTGCAATACGCACGTGTCGGAGCTGAGAATCTCCTATAACCAGAGCACTTACATTAACAGGCTTCTCAGCGGGTGGCTCACTGAGTGGGGAAAACCTGTTGGACACGTGCAACTGAGATGGTCGGTGCTTTGCCCTACGACTATGTCGCCGAGATGTCACCCAGTCGCCCCGCTGTGAGGGCTCTAATGCCGGAGTCTGGGGTTCTATACCTGAACTGCTGGCATTCGGGGCTGCTACAGCTGAATCTAAGCACTCACTAGTAGTAGTCTGTTCTAATGCCCGAATGCGCCCTTCTAACACTGAGATCTTCTCCGTCAGACTAACAACTAATCTACACTTATCACATATAAAGTTATCACTAAACACGGAGAAGGAATAACTGAACATGTTACACTCGGAACATGGATATAATGCTCCTGCTGGGGCCATAATAACAAAGAAATGTACTTAGCTTTACAAGATGAGTTGGAGATGATGTTTATGTTGGATTCACCGGCGCTACTGCTGGTAGTCACAGAAGAACGGCTTTAATTCCGGATGAAACAGGCGATGATAAGCTGGAATACAAAAACCACCAACCAAACCAACACAAACGCGCTTCGTTCGGACAAAAGCGGCTGTAATTCTAAAGGAGAACGGTGTTATGCGCTGGTGTACTAAACAAATAAACGCGCTTCCTACGAACAGAAACGGTTATAACTCCCCACAAAACAGAGGTGTTTTAAGAGCTGAAATACAGAACACAACCAAACACAAACGCGCTTCGTGCGGACCGAAAACGGTTTTAATTCTCAATTACTGAGTGTAGTCCATCTGTTTCTCTGCATGCTTTGTTAGCCCCCTTTCATGCTGTTCTTCAATGGTCAGGACCCCCACAGGACCACCACAGAGCAGGTATTATTTGGGTGGTGGATCATTCTCAGCACTGCAGTGACACTGACATGGTGGTGGTGTGTTAGTGTGTGTTGTGCTGGTATGAGTGGATCAGACACAGCAGCGCTGCTGGAGTTTTTAAACACCACACTGTTCCTGCTGGACTGAGAATAGTCCACCAACCAAAAATATCCAGCAAACAGCGTCCTGTGGGCAGCGTCCTGTGACCACTGATGAAGGTCTAGAAGATGACCAACTGAAACAGCAGCGATAGACGAGCGATCGTCTCTGACTTTACATCTACAAGGTGGACCAACTAGGTAGGAGTGTCTAATAGAGTGGACAGTGAGTGGACACGGTATTTTAAAAATCCAGCAGCGCTGCTGTTTCATACCAGCACAACACACACTAACACACCACCACCATGTCAGTGTCACTGCAGTGCTGAGAATGATCCACCACCTAAATAATACCTGCTCTGTGGTGGTCCTGTGGGGGTCCTGACCATTGAAGAACAGGGTGAAAGCAGGCTGAAAAAAGTATGTAGATGGACTACAGTCAGTAATTGTAGAACTATAATAAACAAACAAACATGCTATATAAACACTTCACTGCGTTCATTACACGACATTAATCCATTTCTTTTGGCTTAAAGACAATTGCATCAGTGTGGTTACAGCAGGGTTTGAATTATGCCATACAGATTTTGGACTTTGGGGGACATCTTGTGCTGTTCAAGCTGCATGATGATTTTCTGGAGCACTTCAAAAGTGAAATGAAGGGATTTTGGATAAGCTGGGTTAAGTACGTATATAAGACCTAAAAGCAGAGCACAAGCTGAGGAGACAGAGGTCAGTCCATGCAACACCTCCACTCCCTCAATGACTATGCCAATGTCTTCAGGTGGCTCCTGAATTCCTTCTCCCTCCCTCCGAACAAGAAACACCGCAATGGTGAGCTGCTCAAGGTCCCGCTGAACATTGCCTGCACCAGAATTCTAAAGTACAGAATATGATAAAGACTAGCGTTACTTTACACTGTTATGCAATAGCTGTGAAATAGGTAAAGAACTGTACATAAATTTACCGTAATTTTATGAACAAGTTCACTAGCACACTAATCAACAAGTTAGCTCATAGGCTAAACAGGACCACCACAGAGCAGGTATTATTTAGGTGGTGGATCATTCTCAGCACTGCAGTGACACTGACATGGTGGTGGTGTGTTTGTGTGTTGTGCTGGTATGAGTGGATCAGACACAGCAGTGCTGCTGGAGCTTTTAAATACCGTGTCCACTCACTGTCCACTCTATTAGAAACACCTGTCTTGTCAGTCCACCTTGTAGATGTAAAGTCAGAGACAGTAGCTAATCTGTTGCTGCACAGTTTGTGTTAGTGTGAAACTGAGGTGTTTCAAAACTCCAGCAGCACTAATGTTTCTGATCTAATCATACCAGCTCAACACACTAAAACACACCACCATATCAAGGTCACTAAAGTGCTGAGAATGATCCACCACTTAAATACCTGCTCTGGGGAGATCCTAAGGGGGTCCTGATCATTGATGAACAAGGTAAAATGAAACTAACAAAATATGCAGAGAGAGAGACTGACAGACTACAGTCTGATATTGCAGGTATTTGATCCAATTTACTATTTTTTTGTTCCTAAGCATTACATTTTGTCCAAGACAACTTCTTTGTGAGGAAAAAACTAAATTAATCCAACTAAACTATAGGTGTTATGATTTTTACAGCTGAGAAAAACCTCTTTCACAGAATTACTATAAATCTGTGATATTTTACTTTTGAAACTTACAACATATTCCTTGATCAGGTCATCTGCATTTTCTCCCAGGAATATGATGAGAGCTTTCAAGACACACTCTCTCCAAAGATGAATGTCGTTAGTCTAGAACAACATAATCTTGATTAGAAAAGCAGTCTCAGCACCTTTTTAAATCAATATTGTGCAGCACTACAGATATGTAACCCCTAAATACCCCTAATATTTTTTGCGGTAAAATAAAATTGCATATTTTCTAAAAACCTGTTTTCACTTCGTAATTATTGGGCATTATGTGCAGATGTTTGGCAAAAAATTAATGTACTGTTGAATAAGTCTGTAGCATAACAAACATAAAGTGTGGAGAAGGTGAAAGGGGTGTGCAGACTTTCCGGCTTGACTGTACATTAACAGTTACAGACCTGTAAACCTTTTCTTATAATGCAGAATTACACAAAGAATTACAACTTGTATAGCTTGGGTTGTTTTACACCAAAATTAATTGCAAAACAGACGTCCTTACTACTACATCTAAACTACATTTGCTTAATTTAAAAACTGATTAACATAGAATTGTAATTTTAAAAAGTGATGATTTTCAGCTTTTGAGTCGCTGAAAACATGCCCTGCATATAAAAGGCACAGTCAACACTATACTCTATGGGTGTAGTCGAAAAGCTAGGAAGCTCTCTACATAGACAGCATTTTACGTCATCTGACGTGCGCTCCCGAGAAGGAGGCTGTTCGAAATCCTAGATGCCTTAATAAGCTGTCTAGTTAGGCATCTTAAAATGTTAATGTTATTTTGACCCAAGAACGAGTGAGCATCGGAAGCATCCTTAGTGATCAAGGCAATCCCAGCATTCAGTACGGCAGCTCTTCTCTCACAGAAAAATAATAAAAACATGGCTGATGGGGCGGAGAAACGAACGGAGTTATTTTCAAACGTAAATAAATTATTATTGTTTTTTAACTTGTATAAACTTGCACATGTGTGTTTATTTGCAAGTTCGGGCTTGTCAGCAAATGTAACCGTTTTTCGTACACGGAGGGAGATGTTAGTTCACATACTAGCGCACTGTGCCCCCCATCCCATAGGTTTGAATGACAAGATGCTAAATGCGAAACACGACGGAATCGCTGTCTAAGTAGTGCGTTCGAATAACCTGACGTAAGTCATTGACTTATTAGAATCCTCTCTACTGAGGCAGCTGCCTATGTAGGCAGTAAGACAGCAAGGCAGCTCCCTAGGTTTTCGAACACACCCTATAAGTATACAGATAAAGTGACATCACTCTTAGCTATGGAAACTCAGGGTCCCCTTTGACAGATCTACCTGGCCCAGTGCGTCAAAAATATCAGCAGTCTTTTGGCGCGTTGCTCCTCCTCTGGCACGAATGACTCTGATTAGCTGATTTGAGTACAGGTCTAACTGGGCCATGAACTCCTCAAGAGGAACAGCCATGAGCCTCTTGAACTCTGCATTGATCTGAAACAAAACAAATGACACTGGATATAGAATGGACAAAATCTCAGTAAACCAAGAAGTCCTGACAAATATGGAAACTGAAAATGTAAACTGTCAGTAAGCAGTGTTCTACTTAATCTTAATTACATCAACCCATGACCAATTAATAAACGCTCACCATATCAAAACATAGATACAGAGATCTACTACTTCATAAAAGTGACTATTACCTCTTTCTGTTGGAACAATGCAGGCCATCTGTCCTTGAAGTCCTTAATGCTTGGCTCTTGGTTCACCACCTCCTGTCGTCAGTAGGCAAATGTAAGAGCCATTTTGCCTGCAATTACCCTTTCATTGTTCCTTATCCAGATATCTGTCAGCAGTTCAAGTCTCTCTTTTTCAAGCTTTCCAGAGTCTCGCCAACAGGAAATGATGGATAAAAGTTAGCTTCGGCTCGTTTTGGCTTCTTCACTTTCTTAGCAGGAAAAGCATCTGTAGTAACTTTGGATTTAAGGGAATTTACTGACAACTCTGGACATCCTTGCAATTTGAGCTGAGTCCTGTAGTTTCCCATTTTGTACTTCAGACGCTGTTTCCAACCGTAGCAGCCATTGAATGAGCCAGGTTCTGCCAAACAAGGGTGTTTCTTTAGTAAGGCCTCTGCAACTAGACAGAAGCGTGCATCTTCTGGGTAGGCTTTGTATTGGTAAATTTGTTCTGCTTAATCTATTTAAGATATCAGACTTGATTCGGGAGCTAAGAGTCAACCTTTTGCAACTCACTTTGTACTCAGAATTACCTTTCTGTAGTTGCAGCTCTGCATCATATGAAAATTGGGCAATTGGAAAGTCATCTGGCCACTGTTGTTTTCTAGACAATAGAGATTCGGGAGATGAGAGGATTATTGTGTCATCTGATGTCAAAGATCTACAGTCGTCAGAATCATGGGAAAGAGAATGGGATAATGTAGTCTCAGTGGCACAGCGCAAAGGTGGATTTGTTTGCTGGTGGATCACCTTGATTGTCCCCAAATCCTGAAGTTCAGTGGTAGAATTAAGATTAAAAAATTCATTGCCAAAATCATAGTCCATGTATTGCAGTCTGATGTTGCCCTTTAATTGAAAAGTAGTCTTTATCATGCCGAGAAGGTCATTTAGTGACTCTGGTATGCCATTTGGAAGTGTCATTTTTTCAATGTTGCTGTCCCCCAAAATCTTTCAAGTCTTGAACCAGCCATGGTAGTCTGAGAAAAGAAACAACTTAGTAAGACTCAACATGAGGCAAATCCTCTCAAAACTTCAACTGACTATTTTTTGGAGAGAATTTATGTAGGATTGTGGTAGTAGATTGCAGTAGTTTTATCCAAATTGGCCTAGAACTGGCAACTGAGTAGATAGTAAATTATACTATAGGACTAAACTGTAGCAGACATAGTGAATAATTAATTATTATTCACATGGTTATTTTACCATCTTTTTAACAAATATGTACAGTGGCCTACCTTAAACATTGGATTAAATAAAAATAAATAAATAATAATAAAAAAAAATTGTAAGTGGCAGTAAAAGAAAACTTGGATAAATATGCAAAAATGAGAATAAAAAAACACAAAGGGTAACAATGGTTTTAAAATGCATTTGCTTTTTTTAACTGAAAGTTAAAAACATTAAGAGCAACTTAACTGAAACATATTCGGACTTTCAGTACAATTATTTTCGAAAGCACAATAGTAGTGCAGTGAATCTAGCTTTTGTTTTCATGCATAATAAATAACTTAATCATAGAGCTCACCCTTTAAATTTGTATGTATCTCTTCAATGTAACAAGATGCATCCCTCCAATTTTGTAGTCTGCCAGTGGATATGCGTCAAGCAGTTTTTGTGGCTCAACAAGTTCCACTTCCTTGCCTGGTGAGGTTTTAAGATCGTATGCTCGATAGTGTTCAATATACCACCCACTGAGCTTCTTCACAATATAAATCAACTTGTCCTGCAGAATCACCATATGGATGATTTCACAAAACTCTGGCAGTCCCCCTAGTGAGCCATGTATCAAGATCATCCCACACTTGTAATTTTGTCCATTATAAGTCACACATTTGGCCAAACACACCATGTCCATCCCTGAAGACTTCTGTCTCAGGGCATTTGAGATTTCCTTGTTAAGAACATCAATGTGAACAGTGGAAACATTTGTCAACAACCTTTTAAAAAAACTATGTTTGGCTTCAAAACGCATTGTCCATAGTGCAACCAATGGACCAAACTGACGAATCAAGTGTGGATAGTGCTCCAAGAAATGGTGTTTTGGTTTAAGCTGACAGTCTGGAAAAACCTCTTGAAATCTAACTCATTATGTGCTCAGATATCTTAAAATCAAGATATGCAATGGAGTCCTCAGTATGAACAGGACAGACAACAAGATGTCCTTCAGATCTGTTAAGATCTGCCAAGCTGGCTCATCGCAGGGAACTCTCTTTCCAATCAGCAAAGGCAAAAATCTAATTAGACTCCAGTTCTCATGCGCATTTCCCCCAACAGTTTTTTTTTCTTCAAAATTGAGAGCAACAGGATGAGGTCGGTTAGTTTTGTCAGCCCACTTGAAATTAAAAGATGATATTTGTTCGTTTAATGTAAATAACGTGAAATACTTTTTTTTTGACAAATACACTGAGGCACAGTGCAAGTTCAAAAGGAACAATTCCTTCAAAAAGTTTGTGAATGATATCTGGAGGAAAACCAGTGGCAACGGTAAAATATGAGAGGCGCTTTGACAAAATACAAGTTGATTTTACACCACAATAACTGGGCAGTTCATTTTCTTCAAGTATTTTTAAATGTTCTGCATGAACGTTTTTGGTTCTTAAGGTAAAGACTCCACTGCTGACTTTTTTAGTCTGGAACTCTGACTTTTCTGCAGTGCAAAATCTACATACATAGGACCCTGAAAAATTTTCCACAAACCCAGCAATACCGTGTGCTCCAAGGTTGTCAGCAACAACACACTGAACTGTGCCTTTTACTGTTCTGCCCAACTTTGTTACAAATATCCCATGCTGTTCCAAGACTACAAGAACATTAATTATAGGTTCTAACACTTTCTCATACCCATAGAACTTCAGATCATTACTTTTGACTAAAATAGCCAGAAAAATGGAAGACAACGCAGAGTTGCAAGCTAGTGGCAAATTACCCAAAATCCAATACAAACCACAAATTTTATGCTTCCTTTTGGAAGTACCAAGGGGATTTCATATTTCAAATTAATCAATGTATAAGATCAATGAAATGCTTTCCTGCGCAGACAACAGCCTATTTTCTTTAAAAAAGGCACCATCAAAAAAAGATTTGTATACATGCACAGAAGTTGGCTGCTTATCTACAGTACGTAAATTAACTGTTTGATCCAATATTGCCTGGCAGTCAATAATTTGCTGCAAAGACTTTAAAATTGAAATATACTGGAATGACTTTTTTTTCTTTTGGTCAAGTATATATTCCACAGGGCTCACTACATTAAAGTGTCTCTTATAGTAAGCCTTTCGCCTCCAAGCACTGGAAAGTGGACCTTTATCACCAATTGCTTTTTTAACAGGGTTTGTCTCACAGAGTGCACTGGCTAGCTTTACAACAACTGACTTGTCAAACTGGCATCCATGATCTTGTAATATCTGGCTAATAGTCTTTTGAGTAATCGGCAAAGAATGACAAGCAATCAAATTGTTTAACTCCTGCAAAAGCTCATCTACAGCTGCATTAGATACATGATGAACATTTTCTAACTTAAGGAGGACTGAAGCAATTTTAAACTCAATATCCTTCTCTAAGTTTTCAGAATACTCAATGTCTAAAACAGAATTTAACTCAACAGTGCTCTCTATACTTTCCCAATCTGAAATATCACAAGCAGCAGCAGATTCTTCAACAGAATTTATTCCAATCTTAAATAAATTTTCTGTGCCAGAGTGTTTTCTGTATTTATGACTTTTACAGTTCTCATAGATATTGGTTTTATATTCACAGTTTTGGAACACACAGGTTACAGGCTCCTTATTTTTTAAGTGCTGAAAGAGGTGCTGAAAATATTCCCTAGCGTGATATCTTGCTGTATGTCGGCCATTTCGGCTCTTTATGCGCAGCGCATTTCTGTCGGATATCTTTGCCTTTGTATGCCTGGATTGGGTAAGTGCTGCAGTTAATTTTATAATTTAATTTAATTTTATAATCTTAAGATAACTGAGTTAAGATGAAGTATTTGTTATGGTACCTTATTAAGTGTGTTTTAATGTGGGTGGCGTCTGAAAGAATCCAGTGAGTTTTGCGACGGGGAGTCGAATCTTTTGTCTCGGTTCCTTTTAGGGAGCCGTATATTTACATAATGACTCCTGGAAGAGTCGGTTCCTTTGTTTCGGTTAGAAGAGCCGTTTCATAGATTCGAATCATTTTATGACACGTCGCTAGTGGTTATACAATTTGAAAAAGTTTTGTCATTTGAAATGACACATTACACATCCCTAACTGTTTTAATTGTTGCATCAACATGTTTCTTCTTTTGCATTTGAGTTAAGGACAACGTTTCTTCTATTGCATTTGAATTAAAGACTACTGTTGTGAGGTTTGTATCCACTCCTGTTTACATTACACAGAGGAGACCCCCTGCTGTTTACTCGGTGAGTACATTTTAAATGTTACTTTCTACTTTTTACTTGAGTAGATTTTCAGAGTAGTAACTTTACTCGTAATTAGGTGGAGATTCATTAAGGTAATAGTACTTTTGCTTGAATACACTTTTTGGTACTCTTTCCACCTCTGATTAAGACATGTGTTGATATATTGGATTATATACTGTCAAAGCTTGTGTTTATTTGAGAGTGATGTCGTGTTTTTCTCTGTGTACAAATGCTGAATACAAGTAAAAGGTAAAAGCTAATATGTTACTGTTTCTAAAATATTGTGTAGTTGTAAAGAGTGAGATTTCATATACTGTTGCAGGGTTCAGAAGTTTACAGGTGAGGCCTTTCATTGTTGATGTTTTTGGCAGTTTTTCTGGAATTTGTATTGTTCGTGTCAATGTCTGAGTTATATCGTGTCGACCGAGATTGGGAGTTATATCGTGATATAAATTTTAGCCATATCGTCCAGCCCTAGTGTGGGGGTTGTGAAGTTAGGAACACATGTCTACGTGATCCAAAAGTTTAAGGCCTCCATTGTAGTGTTGATGTTAAACTTTAGAAATACTGTATGTGCTCCCCTCTGTAGTTGATAGTGAATTGGAGAAAGCTAAAAGGTTGAAAAAATTTACTTTTAAAAGGGTTTTAATATCTGTTGAAAATGATTTTGCTCTGACACAGATTATAGTCCAACATAAGAAGCCATTTGTTTAAGCGTGAATTCTGCCCCCGCTGAAAATCACACACACACACCCACTGAGGAGAAACAGGAAGTAACCAATTCAGCACAGATGGCGCTGCCCGACACAGCTGTGCTGAGCTGCGCCCCTCCCCATAGGTAGTGTCAGCCATTTCTGAGCAGACGGCCACCTCCCTCCCGTCTCTCACTCTCACACATACCTCAAATACCACACCCAGCGCTCCTGTTTTACAGCACACACAAACACTGATAATGAGCATCAGAGTGAACAAGGTAAAGACATACACACATCAAATGTGACATTAAAGGTGCTAAGTGGGGTTTTACATGCTAAATCAGACTAAACTTTCACATATGGAATCGAACAATTGGTTGTATTTGGTGGGAGAGTGTCTTGTTTTGACTAATTTAAATTTGGAAATCGCCCACCATACCTTGTTGCACAACTTGTGGGTGCAATTCTGCTGCCCAAACAGAGAGCCATTTTGTAAATTGTGCATATTCTAAAGTTTTGTTCCAATTTTACAGGACAATGCCAGAGGTGACACTGCCAACAAAGCTGTTGCACACCTTCCACTGCTCACTAACGACATTATTTGTTTACAGGTCCAGCTAACACCAGACTTTGATTGAACTAACTTTAAAATTCTGTGCTTTCCAACAGGATAAACACATTTAGAAGGTTCTGATTGTGTGTCTCCTGATGTTTGGAGATGTCCAGTGGGCAAACCATGTCTTACTAAAATACTATACCATACCAAATTGACCCATGAGTAGAACCATGTGTCAAACAGGGGGGGACACAATAAAACAATCTATGCAAATCTAGATAATAAAAACCTGCCAAATGCAACAAGGGCTCCTAGTGAAGGACATCCTGTCTCTAATAATCTTTTGAACTGAGACAACATTGTGTCTATTACCCAGCTACTGGAGGAGCTGTAAAGAGGGAAATCGGCACCAAACACTGAAAATAATAATTCTCATACAGATGAGCATGAGATAAAAAAAAATAAAAAAATAAAAATAAAAATTGCCTTTAGGCCGTTTGAAATTCTGTTTGGACAACTCTACAAAGATATGGATTGAAAATATTTAATGGACAAAATTCTAATTGGACACAGGCAAAAATGCAGATTTAATGCTTGGTTGCCGTCAATTTTTTAATTATTTTTGTTTCAGTTGCCCACATCTGGTGGAAAGAGGTTAAGAGGGGTCGGTCTCTGCATATGCGGAGTCTCCACACTGATCTCGTTTAGGTTTATTTAATGTTTTATTTTCAAGATTTGATTGTAAAATTTGAAAAAAGGGGGGAGTATAATGGCAGGAATGAGAGTTTATGTTTAAATATGGCAGGAGTACTATGGCAGGAATAAGAATTTATGTTTAATATGCTGCTTTGTGTATTAAATCCTGTGATACATTGTGCTGGGGCAGCTGGACTGGCAGACCTACGGATATGCATGCAGATTCAGGGACGCCTGGTGAAGGTAATCTTCAGCCTTACCTCCTGTTTAGAGAAAAGGGAGTTGTAGCAATCTGTAGTATCTCTCAGCGCTGCTGCTTGCACGGACTCAGATGAGATGGACTCAGGTGAGATTAACCGTTTGCGACCCTGCGGTCACATATGAGGACATTACATTTTGACTTTGTTATGCCTTATTCCTTGACCTGCTAAACCTAGACCGATTGTCCCCATTAGTGGACATTTTTTGTCTGCCATCTAGTGGTAGCAAAAGTACTAGAACACTAATAAAGTTTGTTTGCTTCTTTATTAAGATTTTGACATTATGTTTTGCACTTTAGTTACATTTATGACAGAAACGGTGGTTGCTCATTGCACAAGATTCAGGTTGTATCAGGCACAGACATGGACAGTTCAGTGTCTCTGGTTCGCCTCACTTGCATGTCTTTGGACTGTGGGAGGAAACCGGAGCACCCGGGGGAAACCCACACGACAACATGCGGGCTCCGCGGAGGGGGACCTTCTTGCTGTGACAGTGTGCGACGGTACTACCCACTGAGCCACCGTGTCGCTCAACTAATAAGGTTAAAAACAAAAGGAATAGGAAAAATGCATTGAAAAAATCAAAGCTCGGGTCTCAGGAGATTAAATATAATTGCTTACACGGACTCCGGTAAGATTCAATTTAATTGGTAATATTTTTTGGAAATTGTTAATTGGCAATTGTTAATATTTGATGCTTGTGTTGTATCCGATGAATCTTTTCTAGCTAATTGATCAGGTCAACTCACTCATTTTATATTATATAGTTTATTGAAGAAGTTAGATTGGTTCAATGTGGTGCAGTAAACCTTGTGGCAATACTATGCATGATCATAGATGAGTGCAGTTTAAAGATTGAGGGAACAGTGAAGAAAATAACTTGGTAGGTGAGAAGTATCGAATAGTCTAGTAGACAGTTAACTAAGTGGAACTATTTAAGTAGAGTTTAATGTGATTCAAGAAAGCCAAAGTGGATCAAAGCGCTGGTGATGATGAGCATGAGGGATTGGCTGACTAGGAGCAGGAGATGGTCATGTGAGAGTCTGTTGGATTGTGGGAAATGGAGTCTGTATTGTTAGAAGCAGGAGGTGTGTTAGTACCAGTGACCAAAAGTTGGGGTAAAAATCTGAATGAATAAATAATATAAGTCAGGGGTTTGTAGGACTGATGGAAGTTGATATAGCAGAGCTGTTGTTATTTTAAGTATGGCAGAGTAAATAATAAATAGTGGATTGGTGATTTTGTATTGGGAAAAATGTGATTTAGAAAATTTGAAGGCTCTCTAGCATGCGGCGATGATGAAGTAGAATAAGTGTAGAAAATGTTAGATGTAATGTGTATGCACCTTCTGCTCTGATCAGTTTGAACTGTTTGAAGTGGAATTTTATATAGCAGGAAGGGTTAATGCAGTATGAGAGACAAATAATGAAGTATATGTTTGTTTCCATAGGACCATTGTCGGTCGCTGTGAAGTGACTGTTTGTTTCCAGGGGATCACTGTCGATTGCCCTGAAGTATATGTTTGTTTCCATAGGACCATTGTCGGTCGCTGTGAAGTGACTGTTTGTTTCCAGGGGATCACTGTCGATTGCCCTGAAGTATATGTTTGTTTCCATAGGGCCATTGTCAGTCGCTGTGAAGTAATTGTTTGTTTCCAGTAGACACTGTTGTTGTACTGAGGTTTACGTTCTTTTGTCTGAGTTGTGTTTGGACAACCGAGTGAGTTGTGCCAGTGAATGTTAAAAGAATACTCGTATTCTTCGACTAGGCAGGAATCTTCTGTTCTAGGGTGTGTCTCGTTAAAACCTATCAGTTTGTCTTTTTCTTAATACGTGTTACAGATTTTGCTCGAAAGGTTGTTTAAAGCGGTCTAAAATGTCTAATTTAACACATAGATAATTGAAACAAGTAGTTGTTAAGCGACTGGTGGAAACCTCCTCTGTCAAAGAGAAGGCGAAAACAGGCGCAAAAGTTGAGGAACTGAGTTGGACAGAGGTTGGTCTCTATCCACTGGAAACTAAAGCCCCACCTGGTTCTGAACAACGTATTAAACATTTTCTAAATTTATCTAAAACATAAAGTTGACAAATGTAAAAGGGAATTGGAAGGTGCCCCTGCAGTAAAGAAATTGAGCGTGGAAAAGCCCTTAGCGAAAGTCGTATGCACAGCTGCAAAACCTAATTTGGCCACACATTTAGTAATTTCAGGAAATTGGACATGCCTACTCTCATTGTTCAATGAGATGGAGCCAGTAGGGTGTGAGAACTTATCCAGGTCCCACCCATTAACTCAGGAACCAACCCCAACCAACATCAAAGCCTATAAAGGCAATTACACCTGTTTCAGGAGCAATAAACCAAGACCGATAAACAGGGGAAATTTTTCAGAAGGATGGTGTAGGGAAACCATTATCCTGGATAGTGATGGGAATTATACAGACAGCCAGCTGAATGCACAAAAATTCAGTAGGGCGGATTTAATATGGTTGTGTGGAGATATGAGAATCCGGCGAAGATTGCATGGGAATTGGTCTGGGGAGTGTGCGTTGGTCTTTCTGATTATGCCTTTTAGAATTTACAAGCAACACGGAGTGGAGGATGCCGGGGACGTCCTGACCAATCACCACAGCCATCGAAGAGACACCCGAGAGGTCAAACCTGGCGGATCCTTCGACAAGACCGTGTGGATTGATGGTATAGGGGTCCCAAGGGGGGTCCCAGATGAATTTAAGGCTAGGAACCAGATTGCTGCAGGGTTTGAAAGTGCACTCTTTTGGTGGGTAACTATCAATAAGAATGTAGACTGGATAAACTATCTCTATTACAATCAGCAGAGATTTGTTAATTTCAGTGTTCAGGCCATTGAGGGACTGAGAGACCAGCTAGACCAGACTTCACTTATGACCATACAGAATAGAATGGCATTAGACATGTTGTTAG
Source organism: Trichomycterus rosablanca (assembly GCF_030014385.1). Classification (NCBI taxonomy): domain Eukaryota; kingdom Metazoa; phylum Chordata; class Actinopteri; order Siluriformes; family Trichomycteridae; genus Trichomycterus; species Trichomycterus rosablanca. Next base: position 17,737,505 of record NC_085991.1, on the reverse strand, counting down.
CAGAGAAAGGTGGAGTTTGCCAGATTGTGGGTTCATCGTGTTGCACCTTCATCCCCAATAATACTGCACCCGATGGTAGTGTGACACGAGCTTTGGAAGGATTGAGGGCTTTGTCACGAGAATGGAAGGAAAATTCAGGGATAAACAATGAATGGGTTAAGTGGCTAGAAGGGATATTTGGACCATGGGAGGGAGTTATTGCGAGTTTGGTGATGTCAGCATGCGTGGGAACGGCAATTTTAGTGGTATGTGGTTGTTGTGTCCCGTGTATCAGGGTGTTAATGGGAAGATTTGTAATAGATATAGTGAGTAGAGGAAGCAGAGGGGGGCAGGATCCACCAGTTATCCAGATGATGTTGGCTGATTTGTCTAGATATCATGTAGATGATGATGAGGAGGATACCCTTGAAGGTGGGCCGGAAGACCCACTTCGAGCAGTATAAGTGCTACTAACTCTGCTTAATTAAAGGTAAAACCGACCAGACAAGACGAGGAGAGAGGACCAGCACTACTGATCACACACCGTGATGAAGGAAGGAGACTTGGAAGGACTGGCAGAGGCAGACACTGAGGGGACTGGAAGACCCACTCCAAGGGACAGAAGTGCCACTAACTGGACCTGCCTACAGGGAACAAAAACACAGCAGAAAGCCCGACGAAACCCACCATGCGGAAGACGAGTCCAGAGGAGCCACCGGAACAAGAAGAAGAGAAAGGATTTGGTTAGACTAGGAGAGAAAAACATAAACATATAGTTCGCAGACACATAGACCATCTTTGAAAACACTAGTTAAGTGCAACACACATAGTTTAGCTACAAAACGCAAGGGATTAGTTCAGGATTGTTTACGATGTATGTATGTTTTGATACTCTGCTATTTTTAGGAGGGATATTCTCTGTGTTTCATCGTTTAAATGTTTGTGCTGCTGCGGAAACAGGTAAGACCGACAGGGGAGAATCCATGAGACAGTAGAAGCTATGCAGAGAAACAGGAGCTATGGGCCCCTTCTGAATATCTGCAGCTCCGTCTGGTGGAGGACAACCTGAACGGACTTCCTGTAGAAGCCACGCACCCATTGTTTTTATTTTATTTTTCTCGTTTTTGATTTCCTATTTTAAATTGCTTTATTTTGTTTTCCTATTCTTATTTTATTTTCTATTTTTTGTTTGTTTGTTTGGTTTAAGGGTAAGGAGCTGTTGCGATAGGTACGGTTCCTTTAGTTTAACTGGTAGCCTTTTATTTTTTAGATACCTTTTATTGTAAAAATTCAGCCCAGTGGCCATGTAAGTCAGAAGGGGTTAAATTGGGGGGTTGCTGACAGCTATCCTTATCTCCTGGAATCTAGAAACACCTAACCTATAGTTAAAAGTTAATGTGAAAGCATTAAGATGCTTTCAAGGGGGGAAGGTTAGGATTTTTGAAACACAACATCATTATTAAACATCATTATTAAACATAAATTCAATATGGGAAGTTTTACGGCATTTTCCAAGTTTTACGACATTCATGCCGCATGGCCTTTTGTTCAAAATGGCGGCTGCCATGATCTCTTGGCAGAGGTCCTCTAGACCCCCACCTAGGGGGTGGGCGGAGCCTGGGCCTAATTTTAGCACATTTCATTGGCTCCAACAGCAGCGGCGGAGGAGGAGCCTAGACTAGTTTAAAAGAACGGCGCGCTCAGAGGCCGGCTCTCTTTCTTTGGCTGTTGTTTTTCTAGATTGCAGGAGAAAAGAGCGCCGATCGGCTTAGCTCTGACATATATTCACAGATCATTTTTTACACTTAATAAAGTGTTTTGAAGAGTACTTTCTGGATTCTCTGACTGCTTTCTTCAGGACCTCTCGACAAAAGATTCGTCCTAACAATATGTATATGTATATACAGTGTATCACAAAAGTGAATACACCCCTCACATTTCTGCAAATATTTTATTATATCTTTTCATGGGACAACACTATAGAAATAAAACTTAGATATAACTTAGAGTAGTCAGTGTACAACTTGTATAGCAGTGTAGATTTGCTGTCTTCTGAAAATAACTCAACACACAGCCATTAATGTCTAAATGGCTGGCAACATAAGTGAGTACACCCCACAATGAACATGTCCAAATTGTGCCCAAAGTGTCAATAATTTGTGTGACCACCATTAATATCCAGCACTGCCTTAACCCTCCTGGGCATGGAATTCACCAGAGCTGCACAGGTTGCTACTGGAATCCTCTTCCACTCCTCCATGATGACATCACGGAGCTGGTGGATGTTAGACACCTTGAACTCCTCCACCTTCCACTTGAGGATGCGCCACAGGTGCTCAATTGGGTTTAGTCCATCACCTTTACCTTCAGCTTCCTCAGCAAGGCAGTTGTCATCTTGGAGGTTGTGTTTGGGGTCGTTATCCTGTTGGAAAACTGCCATGAGGCCCAGTTTTCGAAGGGAGGGGATCATGCTCTGTTTCAAAATGTCACAGTACATGTTGGAATTCATGCTTCCCTCAATGAACTGCAGCTCCCCAGTGCCAGCAACACTCATGCAGCCCAAGACCATGATGCTACCACCACCATGCTTGACTGTAGGCAAGATACAGTTGTCTTGGTACTTCTCACCAGGGCGTCGCCACACATGCTGGACAACATCTGAGCCAAACAAGTTTATCTTGGTCTCGTCAGACCACAGGGCATTCCAGTAATCCATGTTCTTGGACTGCTTGTCTTCAGCAAACTGTTTGCGGGCTTTCTTGTGCGTCAGCTTCCTTCTGGGATGACGACCATGCAGACCGAGTTGATGCAGTGTGCGGCGTATGGTCTGAGCACTGACAGGCTGACCTCCCACGTCTTCAACCTCTGCAGCAATGCTGGGAGCACTCATGTGTCTATTTTTTAAAGCCAACCTCTGGATATGACGCCGAACACGTGGACTCAACTTCTTTGGTCGACCCTGGCGAAGCCTGTTCCGAGTGGAACCTGTCCTGGAAAACCGCTGTATGACCTTGGCCACCATGCTGTAGCTCAGTTTCAGGGTGTTAGCAATCTTCTTATAGCCTAGGCCATCTTTGTGGAGAGCAACAATTCTATTTCTCACATCCTCAGAGAGTTCTTTGCCATGAGGTGCCATGTTGAATATCCAGTGGCCAGTATGAGAGAATTGTACCCAAAACACCAAATTTAACAGCCCTGCTCCCCATTTACACCTGGGACCTTGACACATGACACCAGGGAGGGACAACGACAGATTTGGGCACAATTTGGACATGCTCACTGTGGGGTGTACTCACTTATGTTGCCAGCTATTTAGACATTAATGGCTGTGTGTTGAGTTATTTTCAGAAGACAGTAAATCTACACTGCTATACAAGCTGTACACTGACTACTCTAAGTTATATCCAAGTTTCATGTCTATAGTGTTGTCCCATGAAAAGATATAATGAAATATTTGCAGAAATGTGAGGAGTGTACTCACTTTTGTGATATATATACAGTGGGGGAAATAAGTATTTGATCCCCTGCTGATTTTGTAAGTTTACCCCCTTACAAAGACTTGAACAGTCTATAATTTTTATGGAAGGTTTATTTTAACAGAGACAGACAGAATATCAACAAAAAATCCAGAAAAAAAAACATTAAATAAAAGTTATAAATTAATTTGTATTTAATTAAGGGAAATAAGTATTTGATCCCCTACCAACCAGCAAGAATTCTGACCCCCACAGACCGGTTATGTGCCCATGAGGCACACAAATTAGTCCTGTCCCTGTATAAAAGACTCCTGTCACAGAATCAGTGTCTTCCGTTCAAGTCTCTCGGCCACCATGGGCAAGACCAAAGAGCTATCAAAGGACGTCAGGGACAAGATTGTAGACCTGCACAAGGCTGGAATGGGCTACAAGACCATCAGCAAGAAGCTTGGTGAGAAAGAGACCACTGTTGGTGCGATAATTCGAAAATGGAAGAAATACAAGATCACAGTCAATCACCCTCACTCTGGAGCTCCATGCAAGATCTCACCTGGTGGGGTAAGAATGATTCTGAAAAAGGTGAGGTCAGTCCAGAATTACACGGGAGAAGCTTGTCAATGATCTCAAGGGAGCTGGGAGCACAGTCACCAAGAAAACCATTAGTAACACACTTCGCCGTAATGGATTGAGATCCTGCAGTGCCCGCAAAGTCCCTTTGCTCAAGAAGGCTCATGTACAGGCCTGTCTGAAGTTTGCCAATGAACACCTGAATGATTCAGAGAAAGCTTTGGAGAATGTGATATGGTCAGATGAGACCAAAATTGAGCTCTTTGACATCAACTCCACTCGCCGTGTTTAGATGCAAAGAAATGCCCTGTGGGGATGGTGTTCTTGGGGTCATATCCAGCATTTCTCTGCTCCCAGCTCCCTTGAGATCATTGACAAGCTCCTCCCGTGTAATTCTGGACTGACCTCACCTTTCTCAGAATCATTCTTACCCCACCAGGTGAGATCTTGCATGGAGCTCCAGAGTGAGGGTGATTGACTGTGATCTTGTATTTCTTCCATTTTCGAATTATCGCACCAACAGTGGTCTCTTTCTCACCAAGCTTCTTGCTGATGGTCTTGTAGTCCACTCCAGCCTTGTGCAGGTCTACAATCTTGTCCCTGACGTCCTTTAATAGCTCTTTGGTCTTGCCCATGGTGGTCGAGAGATTTGAACGGAAGAAACTGATTCTGTGACAGGAGTCTTTTATACAGGGTCAGGACTAATTTGTGTGCCTCATGGGCACATAACCGGTCTGTGGGGGTCAGAATTCTTGCTGGTTGGTAGGGGATCAAATACTTATTTCCCTTAATTAAATACAAATTAATTTATAACTTTTATTTAATGTTTTTTTTTCTGGATTTTTTGTTGATATTCTGTCTCTCTCTGTTAAAATAAACCTTCCATAAAAATTATAGACTGTTCAAGTCTTTGTAAGGGGGTAAACTTACAAAATCAGCAGGGGATCAAATACTTATTTCCCCCACTGTATATATATCACAAAAGTGAGTACACTCCTCACATTTCTGCAAATATTTCATTATATCTTTTCATGGGACAACACTATAGACATGAAACTTGGATATAACTTAGAGTAGTCAGTGTACAGCTTGTATAGCAGTGTAGATTTACTGTCTTCTGAAAATAACTCAACACACAGCCATTAATGTCTAAATAGCTGGCAACATAAGTGAGTACACCCCACAGTGAGCATGTCCAAATTGTGCCCAAATCTGTCGTTGTCCCTCCCTGGTGTCATGTGTCAAGGTCCCAGGTGTAAATGGGGAGCAGGGCTGTTAAATTTGGTGTTTTGGGTACAATTCTCTCATACTGGCCACTGGATATTCAACATGGCACCTCATGGCAAAGAACTCTCTGAGGATGTGAGAAATAGAATTGTTGCTGTCCACAAAGATGGCCTGGGCTATAAGAAGATTGCTAACACCCTGAAACTGAGCTACAGCATGGTGGCCAAGGTCATACAGCGGTTTTCCAGGACAGGTTCCACTCGGAACAGGCTTCGCCAGGGTCGACCAAAGAAGTTGAGTCCACGTGTTCGGCGTCATATCCAGAGGTTGGCTTTAAAAAATAGACACATGAGTGCTCCCAGCATTGCTGCAGAGGTTGAAGACGTGGGAGGTCAGCCTGTCAGTGCTCAGACCATACGCCGAACACTGCATCAACTCGGTCTGCATGGTCGTCATCCCAGAAGGAAGCTGACGCACAAGAAAGCCCGCAAACAGTTTGCTGAAGACAAGCAGTCCAAGAACATGGATTACTGGAATGCCCTGTGGTCTGACGAGACCAAGATATACTTGTTTGGCTCAGATGGTGTCCAGCATGTGTGGCGGCGCCCTGGTGAGAAGTACCAAGACAACTGTATCTTGCCTACAGTCAAGCATGGTGGTGGTAGCATCATGGTCTTGGGCTGCATGAGTGTTGCTGGCACTGGGGAGCTGCGGTTCATTGAGGGAAACATGAATTCCAACATGTACTGTGACATTCTGAAACAGAGCATGATCCCCTTCCTTCGAAAACTGGGCCTCATGGCAGTTTTCCAACAGGATAACGATCCAAACACAACCTCCAAGATGACAACTGCCTTGCTGAGGAAACTGAAGGTAAAGGTGATGGACTAAACCCAACTGAGCACCAGTGGCGCATCCTCAAGTGGAAGGTGGAGGAGTTCAAGGTGTCTAACATCCACCAGCTCCGTGATGTCATCATGGAGGAGTGGAAGAGGATTCCAGTAGCAACCTGTGCAGCTCTGGTGAATTCCATGCCCAGGAGGGTTAAGGCAGTGCTGGATAATAATGGTGGTCACACAAAATATTGACACTTTGGGCACAATTTGGACATGTTCACTGTGTGGTGTACTCACTTATGTTGCCAGCCTGCATTTAGACATTAATGGCTGTGTGTTGAGTTATTTTCAGAAGACAGTACATCTACACTGCTATACAAGTTGTACACTGACTACTCTAAGTTATATCCAAGTTTTATTTCTATAGTGTTGTCCCATGAAAAGTGATACACTGTATATATATACTGTATATATATATACTATATACAGTGTATCACAAAAGTGAATACACCCCTCACATTTCTGCAGATATTTAAGTATATCTTTTTATGGGACAACACTGACAAAATGACACTTTGACGCAATGAAAAGTAGTCTGTGTGCAGCTTATATAACAGTGTAAATTTATTCTTCCCTCAAAATAACTCAATATACAGCCATTAATGTCTAAACCACCGGCAACAAAAGTGAGTACACCCCTAAGAGACTACACCCCTAAATGTCCAAATTGAGCACTGCTTGTCATTTTCCCTCCAAAATGTCATGTGATTTGTTAGTGTTACTAGGTCTCAGGTGTGCATAGGGAGCAGGTGTGTTCAATTTAGTAGTACAGCTCTCACACTCTCTCATACTGGTCACTGAAAGTTCCAACATGGCACCTCATGGCAAAGAACTCTCTGAGGATCTTAAAAGACGAATTGTTGCGCTACATGAAGATGGCCAAGGCTACAAGAAGATTGCCAACACCCTGAAACTGAGCTGCAGCACAGTGGCCAAGATCATCCAGCGTTTTAAAAGAGCAGGGTCCACTCAGAACAGACCTCGCGTTGGTCGTCCAAAGAAGCTGAGTGCACGTGCTCAGCATCACATCCAACTGCTGTCTTTGAAAGATAGGTGCAGGAGTGCTGTCAGCATTGCTGCAGAGATTGAAAAGGTGGGGGGTCAGCCTGTCAGTGCTCAGACCATACGCCGCACACTACATCAAATTGGTCTGCATGGCTGTCACCCCAGAAGGAAGCCTCTTCTGAAGTCTCTACACAAGAAAGCCCGCAAACAGTTTGCTGAAGACATGTCAACAAAGGACATGGATTACTGGAACCATGTCCTATGGTCTGATGAGACCAAGATTAATTTGTTTGGTTCAGATGGTCTCAAGCATGTGTGGCGGCAATCAGGTGAGGAGTACAAAGATAAGTGTGTCATGCCTACAGTCAAGCATGGTGGTGGGAATGCCATGGTCTGGGGCTGCATGAGTGCAGCAGGTGTTGGGGAGTTACATTTCATTGAGGGACACATGAACTCCAATATGTACTGTGAAATACTGAAGCAGAGCATGATCCCCTCCCTCCGGAAACTGGGTCGCAGGGCAGTGTTCCAGCATGATAATGACCCCAAACACACCTCTAAGACGACCACTGCTTTATTGAAGAGGCTGAGGGTAAAGGTGATGGACTGGCCAAGCATGTCTCCAGACCTAAACCCAATAGAACATCTTTGGGGCATCCTCAAGCGGAAGGTGGAGGAGCGCAAAGTCTCGAATATCCGCCAGCTCTGTGATGTCGTCATGGAGGAGTGGAAAAGCATTCCAGTGGCAACCTGTGAAGCTCTGGTAAACTCCATGCCCAGGAGAGTTAAGGCAGTTCTGGGAAATAAAGGTGGCCACACAAAATATTGACACTTCAGGAACTTTCACTAAGGGGTGTACTCACTTTTGTTGCCGGTGGTTTAGACATTAATGGCTGTATATTGAGTTATTTTGAGGGAAGAATAAATTTACACTTTTATATAAGCTGCACACAGACTACTTTTCATTGTGTCAAAGTGTCATTTTGTCAGTGTTGTCCCATGAAAAGATATACTTAAATATCTGCAGAAATGTGAGGGGTGTACTCACTTTTGTGATACACTGTATATACAGGGGTTGGACAAAATAACTGAAACTCCTGTCATTTTAGTGTGTGAGGTTTCATGGCTAAATTGGACCAGTTTGGTGGCCAATCTTCATTAATTGCACATTGCACCAGTAAGAGCAGAGTGTGAAGGTTCAATTAGCAGGGTAAGAGCACAGTTTTGCTCAAAATATTGCAATGCACACAACATTATGGGTGACATACCAGAGTTCAAAAGAGGACAAATTGTTGGTGCACGTCTTGCTGGCGCATCTGTGACCAAGACAGCAAGTCTTTGTGATGTATCAAGAGCCACGGTATCCAGGGTAATGTCAGCATACCACCAAGAAGGACAAACCACATCCAACAGGATTAACTGTGGACGCAAGAGGAAGCTGTCTGAAAGGGATGTTCGGGTGCTAACCCGGATTGTATCCAAAAAACATAAAACCACGGCTGCCCAAATCACGGCAGAATTAAATGTGCACCTCAACTCTCCTGATTCCACCAGAACTGTCCGTCGGGAGCTCCACAGGGTCAATATACACGGCCGGGCTGCTATAGCCAAACCTTTGGTCACTCGTGCCAATGCCAAACGTCGGTTTCAATGGTGCAAGGAGCGCAAATCTTGGGCTGTGGACAATGTGAAACATGTATTGTTCTCTGATGAGTCCACCGGGAGAGTTACGGTGTGGAGAAGCCCCAAAGAAGCGTACCACCCAGACTGTTGCATGCCCAGAGTGAAGCATGGGGGTGGATCAGTGATGGTTTGGGCTGCCATATCATGGCATTCCCTTGGCCCAATACTTGTGCTAGATGGGCGCGTCACTGCCAAGGACTACCAAACCATTCTGGAGGACCATGTGCATCCAATGGCGGTGCCGTGTATCAGGATGACAATGCACCAATACACACAGCAAGACTGGTGAAAGATTGGTTTGATGAACATGAAAGTGAAGTTGAACATCTCCCATGGCCTGCACAGTCACCAGATCTAAATATTATTGAGCCACTTAGGGGTGTTTTGGAGAAGCGAGTCAGGAAACGTTTTCCTCCACCAGCATCACGTAGTGACCTGGCCACTATCCTGCAAGAAGAATGGCTTAAAATCCCTCTGACCACTGTGCAGGACTTGTATATGTCATTTCCAAGACGAATTGATGCTGTATTGGCCGCAAAAGGAGGCCCTACACCATACTAATAAATTATTGTGGTCTAAAACCAGGTGTTTCAGTTATTTTGTCCAACCCCTGTATATATATATATATATATATATATATATATATATATATATATATATATATATATATATATATATATATATATATATATATATATATATATATATATATATATATATATATATATATATAGAGAGAGAGAGAGAGAGAGAGAGAGAGAGAGAGAGAGAGAGAGATTTAACCATACCTTTATTGGGACTTTTAAAGGTTAAACACAATTAACAAATTTTAAGCCTGAAGAAAAGAAACAATTTAGACAAGCAGAATAAATTTGGTTGTGTGGAATCATCAAAGAGAACTTCTGGCTCAGGTTAAAAACTCAACAAACTTTGGTTCTTTATGATCACCAAATCAACACAAAATGTCCATAAAACACCACATGTTCTCAAAACTGTCTAGATCTCTCATGATAGAATAGTATTTAAATTAATTTAAAATACGGGTTCTCACCAACCTTTTGAAAACACTCACAGCGTCATTGTCCCTGACTCCCTCAATTAGACTTTTTTGGCTAACCCAGACCGCCATCTTAGCCGTACCTAGGATAAAATTCAACAGTTGGCACTGTGTTTTGCGTTTCTGTGAGTACTTAAAACCAAAAATAAAAACTGGCTTTGTAAAAATTTTACCAAAACCATCAAAAACACGCTCTAAAAGACAAAACAAAGGAGCCAGTCTCTGACATTCCATAAAACAATGAAAAACTGTTTCCTATTCCACACAACATAAACAGTATTGGGTTACAGCTGGGTTTAAAACAGAGATAAAAGCATTCACAGCCATAATGCAATGTACAACCCTCCACTGTAGATCACCATAGGTTTTGGTTAACGGTGGTTTGTAAAAAACCTTCCCAATCGCCTCATTTAAAAACAAGGACCCAGTGTTCGCAGACTGCAGTAGTGGACCCTCACACTCCCCGAAGTCCAGTGTGAGGGTCAGTTTTGGGGGGACGTCCCCCCTCTGATTACGGTTTGTGTGTAGTAGGGAACGCTCATCCTCTGTTAGTGCTGCTTTTCACCTGTCCAGTAACTGTGCTACAAAACGGGTGGACCTGATGTTCAGGCGTTCAGCCACTGGGCCCACTTTGCCCATGTCGGGACCCGCTAGGGTGGGCAGCACTCGTCAAATCCAGGCGTACCCCTTTGATCAATGGCTCTCTCAAGAGCCAGTGTAGAGAGGTTGTATTCTCTCTCTACTTCAAAAAGTCCACGGTAAAAAGGAGGCAGGTTGTGCAAAAACAATCTCTTTGGGTCCATTAAAACCAAGGGCAGGTCTATGTCAATATCCACCAGTCTCCACAGCAGAGCGCAGGCCAGTGACTTCCATCCCAGGTTGACTGGACCAGAGAAGAGTTTCTGTAGAAACTCGAGTCAGAAGGCTGCAACTCTGCTCGCCAGGTGGATCAGGCCTTGTCCTCCTTCATCCTTGGGCAGGAACAGCACACTCTGTGGGATCCAGTGAAGTTTGTCCCAGAATGTCGTCACCAGAGTAGCTTGGATGTTGGACAGGAGTCAAGTCAAGTCAAGTCAACTTTATTTATATAGCGCTTTTTACAATATACATTGTCTCAAAGCAACTTTACAAAATCCAGGACCAACAGATACAAAAACCCCTGTTGAGCAAGCCGAGGGCGACTGTGGCAAGGAAAAACTCCCTGAAAATTACAGGAAGAAACCTTGAGAGGAACCAGACTCAGCAGGGCCCATCCTTCTTGGGTGGCCTGGAGGATACTTTAAATAAATACACGATTTACACAAATCATACAAACACAGAATTAAATGATCTAAAAGTCATAACTGGTAATAAATAGATAAATAAACAATTTAATAATAGAGTTGTTATCCGCTCTAGTCTTCAATAAAGTCTGTAGTGATTTCTTGTCGTTGCAATTACTCCAGACCCGTCACATCTGACAGGAGCAGCATCGTTGTCCCGGCAGTCTCGACTTTAATCCTTAACCTCGGCGGGTAAACAGGTTTCCATCAGAATGCCCTCGGGGTAAAACAACAGAGAGTGTAGTTAATAATGTACAATGCTAGTTGACAAACAGTTTTACAGAGAGTTTTAGACTCCGGCAGCCCTAATTATTACAGCATAACTAAAAGGGAAAGCAAGCAGGTAACAAGGTCATGAAGGCTTTCACAGGACATCAGCGCCCATCTCCCCACCGTCATCAAACCTGAGTGATCGGACAAGAGAGGCAGAACGACAGCAACCCAACATCCCTGATCACCACAAGTTTCTATGACCAAGAACCCCCAAGCTCTGCGCCTTTGTCTATACTAATCAAAAGCCTGAGAAAATAAATATGTTTTCAGTCTAGACTTAAACATTGAGACTGTGTCCGAATCCCGAATAGAGGCAGGAAGATTATTCCAGAGTTGTGGAGCTTTGTAAGAAAACGCTCTTCCACCAGCCGTGATCTTTTTAATTTTAGGAACTATAAGTAACCCTGCATCTTGTGAACGAAGTGGACGCGCTGGGCTGTAGTGATTAATAAGTTCACTCAGATACTGTGGAGCCAGACCATGTAGCGCTTTATAAGTTAGTAAAAGTATTTTGTAATCAATGCGAAATTTAACTGGCAGCCAGTGTAGAGATGATAGAACAGGAGTAATATGGTCAAATTTTTTAGTTCTAGTTAGCACTCGAGCTGCTGCATTTTGAACTAATTGGAGTTTGTTTAAGGATCTACCAGAGCATCCAGTTAGAAGAGCATTACAATAATCTAACCGAGAAGTTATAAACGCATGGATCAGTTTTTCGGCGTCATTAACAGATAGTATATTTCTTATTTTAGAAATATTACGCAAATGATAGAAAGCAACTCTAGTAATATTATTAACGTGTGTATCAAATGAGAGATCTGAATCTATTGTGACACCTAAGTTTTTTACATCTGGGCTGGGAGTAACAGAGAACGTGTTTAAGTTTAGCACCAGGTTAGACAACTTGTCTCTTGCAGCTTTAGAGCCAACAAGTAAAACCTCAGTTTTATCTGAATTAAGTAAAAGAAAATTACACGACATCCAGTTTTTTATGTAGTTTACACAATCTTCTATCTTACTGATTGTGTCAGTATCATTTGGTTTGGCTGATATATACAGCTGTGTGTCATCTGCATAGCAGTGAAAGTTTATGCCATGTTTATGAATAATTTCACCTAGTGGAAGCATGTAGAGTGTAAATAATAGCAGTCCCAGTACCGACCCCTGTGGAACACCATACTTTACTTTTGTAGTTTCCGAGCATTTATTATTTACATAAACGAATTGAGAGCGGTCAGTCAGATATGATTTAAACCAAGAGAGTGCGAGTCCTTTAACACCTACTGTATTTTCTAGCCTCTCCAGTAAAATGTTATGATCGACCGTATCAAACGCTGCGCTAAGATCTAATAGAACAAGAAAAGAGACACATCCATTATCAGAAGACATTAACAACTCGTTAACTACTCTAATTAATGCGGTTTCGGTACTATGGTTGGGTCTAAATCCTGATTGAAATTTTTCATGAATACAATTTTCATTCAAATAAGAACATAGCTGTTTGGAAACGACTTTTTCTAATATCTTTGAGACAAAAGGAAGGTTTGAAATTGGCCTATAATTAGCTAGTACATGTGGATCAAGATTAGGTTTTTTAATCAGGGGTTTAATAACAGCACTTTTAAACAATTTAGGTACATATCCAAGGCTAAGGGATGCATTGATTAATGTAAGCAGGGGCTCTACAATAGCTGGGAGTAAATCTTTAAGTAGACGAGTTGGAACAGGATCGAGTATACACGATGATGACTTCGATGATTTAATCAACACAGTTAGTTCATTTTGGGAGATTGGATTAAAGGAATTTAGTTGGATTAACTCGTTACTGTTATCATCACTGTTATCACCAATGCTGCTCGGAGTGAGTCCATACTTAACATTGGCAAGTGACACACTCTGACTCTGAAGTCGTATTTTTTCTATCTTGTCATTAAATAATTTTAAAAAATCATCGCTGGTACAGTCAGGCGGTATATTAGATTCAGTTTCATTAACGTTTTTAGTTAATTTGGACACTGTCTCAAAAAGGAATCTGGGATTGTTTTTATTTTTCTCTATTAGGGACGAATAATATAAAGATTTAGCTTTTATAAGTGCATGTTTATACTCAGAGCATCTTTCCAAGCAATCTTATACACTTCCAGTGTAGTGTGACGCCACTTGCGTTCTAATTTCCGTGCTGCTTGTTTAAGTGCGCATGTGTGGTCATTGTACCAAGGAGCAAGTTTTTTCTCCCTAATCAGTTTAGTTTTGAGTGGGGCTACGTTATCTAAGGTTGTGCGCAATACAGTCTCTAGGTTTTGAGTTGCCTGATCTAGTTCTTTAGGTTCTGATGCTGGTATATTTGGTAATTCTGGTAGGCAGTTTATGAACGCTTCTGCAGTTGCAGATGTAATAGTGCGCTTATATTTAAAACGATTTGGTTGTGTCACGTGGGAAGAAAGGACGCAAATGCAGAAGTAAATAATAATAATATTTTATTTATTTATAAAGGACAACAGAAAGATAAACAGCAAACGAAAAACAGAACACAAAAACCCGATCGGAAACTCCGACGGAGCTGCTGACGCAACTAAATGAAAAATAGACAAAGTGAAACCAAAACAGAAGGAAGCGGGACGCGAACCCCGAACCCCGGTCAGCCGCGTGGCAGCCGGGAGCGTTACCACCGCACTGTAGTGGTGCTGGGAAAACGGGAGCGCGAGAACCCCTAATACGCTTAGGAGCGAGGGGAGAGGAGGGGAACTCCGAGGAGCGCTAGACCCAACACCGCGACTAACTATCGCAGTGACCGGTCGGCGCGCTCTGGATCGCGGAGCTGACACACCAATCTGAAACAAGAAAGAAACAAATAAACAAAGTTAGGCAGGCGTAGACTGCGCATTCGAACCGGGGTCTTTGGCTCGACAACCGCTTGCTCAGCGGAGTCGCCACCCAGCAGTTGGAGAATCCAATGTTCAGAATAACTAAAGGCACTGGTGCCAGAATACCTTCAGCGCTTTAACACAGCGCTGAGTGAAACCGCTAACGCTAAATGCTAGCGCAAAATGAACAGCAGTTCAAGGACTGCACGGCGTCGCACCACACTGTATCTGAGGGGCCAAAAGAACCTACCCATTACCTCAAACCTTGCGGTTTTACATACCCGAATGGCATACGCCACCAGGGCTACCAGCTAAGGCTACGAACGTGTGGACGAGCTGCCACAAAGGACCGAAAACAAACAAAGGTGCGACACCCGCTGCTGTGTGGAGCTGGCTTAAGTAGTCAGCCCCACAGCTGCGGGTGATCAGCACTAATTAGGAGGCCTGGTATAAGAGGCCTTTGTTTTCTGAGCTCTGTAATGTCTGCTTCGCTGGGAACCCGGGGCACGTTCACCAGCTACCACAGACCTCGTTATAGGTTGCTGTACCTTATTGGACAGGGACACTTCATAAATTAGTAGAGAGTGATCAGAGATTAAGTCATTCTGTGGTACGATTACCAGGTTGTCTATGTTTATACCATAAGTAAGTATTAAATCTAAGGTATGTTTACAGTGGTGAGTGGGTCCTGTTACATTTTGGGTGATGCCTAAAGATTCTAAAATAGAATCAAACGCAGTTTTGAGTGGATTACACTTATCCTCATAATGGATATTAAAGTCACCAACAATTAAAGCTTTCTTAGTTGATAAAACTAATTTAGAAAGAAAATCGGCAAATTCGTTAAGAAATTCTGAGTAAGGACCAGGGGGTCGATAAACAGTAACCAGCTTAAACATACTAGTTTTATCAGATGAACATTTATTGGTTATGTCAGAGATAAGAACTTCAAACGAGTTTGTTATGGGAGTTGATTTTACAGTGAGACCTATGTCCTTGTCATAAATTGTGGCTATTCCTCCACCACGACCACTAAGACGTGGCTTATGTTCATAACTGTAACCCGGAGGAGATGCTTCATTTAAACCTAGATACTCATTAGGTCTAGCCCAGGTCTCAGTTAAACAAAGTGCACTAAGACTATTATCTGTAATTATTTCATTTACAATTACTGTTTTGCATGCAAGTGACCTGATGTTTAGAAGTCCTAACTTTAGTTTAGCTTTACTATGGTTTTCATGATGCTCATTTAGACTAATTTTAATTAAGTTATTATGACATACTTTTTGATTTAGTTTTGGCTTACACCTGCCACGGTAAACAGACACAGTCTCAATGGTTTGTGACCTAAGGATTCCGGGTGACGTCCGATGGCGACTCGCAGACAGTTGGTTAGGCCTGTTAGTCTGCTGCCTGGTCTTGGCTCTGGATAGTCATTTAACACTATCTGCCGCTACACTAACGCGGTGATAAAGCCTGTCACCTATGCTGCAAGAAATGCGAGCAGCACCCTCCCACGTGGGGTGGACACCATCCCGCTTCAAAAGACCAGGCCTTCCCTCAAAGGTGGACCAATTATCTACAAAATCAATGCAGTTTTCTGAGCACCATTTAGACATCCAGCGGTTCAGCGACAACAACCTGCTGTAGGTTTCGCCACTGGGTTGAATCGGTAAGGGGCCAGAGCACACTACTGCCTCAGACATCGACCTAGCTAACTCACACATCTCTTTAACATTACTCTTAGTAACCTCAGACTGCCGTAAACGAACATCATTAGTGCCGACGTGGATAACAATCTTCGAAAATCTACGATTAGCATTAGCCAGCACTTTCAGGTTTGCTCTGATGTCAGGCGCCCTGGCCCCCGGAATACAAGTGACTATGGTTGCTGGTGTCTCTATGGGGGTTGCAATACGCACGTGTCGGAGCTGAGAATCTCCTATAACCAGAGCACTTACATTAACAGGCTGCTCAGCGGGTGGCTCACTGAGTGGGGAAAACCTGTTGGACACGTGCAACTGAGATGGTCGGTGCTTTGCCCTACGACTATGTCGCCGAGACGTCACCCAGTCGCCCCGCTGTGAGGGCTCTAATGCCGGAGTCTGGGGTTCTACACCTGAACTGCTGGCATTCGGGACTGCTACAGCTGAATCTAAGCACTCACTAGTAGTCTGTTCTAACGCCCGAATGCGCCCTTCTAACACTGAGATCTTCTCCGTCAGACTAACAACTAATCTACACTTATCACATATAAAGTTATCACTAAACACGGAGAAGGAATAACTGAACATGTTACACTCGGAACATGGATATAATGCTCCTGCTGGGGCCATAATAACAGAGAAATGTACTTAGCTTTACAAGATGAGTTGGAGATGATGTTTATGTTGGATTCACCGGCGCTTCTGCTGGTAGTCACAGAAGAACGGCTTTAATTCCGGATGAAACAGGCGATGATAAGCTGGAATACAAAAACCACCAACCAAACCAACACAAACGCGCTTCGTTCGGACAAAAGCGGCTGTAATTCTAAAGGAGAACGGTGTTATGCGCTGGTGTACAAAACAAATAAACGCGCTTCCTACGAACAGAAACGGTTATAACTCCCCACAAAACAGAGGTGTTTTAAGAGCTGAAATACAGAACACAACCAAACACAAACGCGCTTCGTGCGGACCGAAAACGGTTTTAATTCTGGATAATTAAGATGTTTATGCGCTGAAGTACAAAAACAAACAAAACCGGCTTCGTTCGGATGCCGGTAGCAGAAGTTTCCTAGTTTCCAACACAGAACGAATTTACGTTAGTAAACACAAGCGCTTTTTTACGATAAACAAAATAAAACTAAATCAACAACACACGGAAGATTAACGTATAAATTATATGTTTAAAACATACGTATAAAAAGTTATTTAGCTAAAGGCTACAAACAAACAACTAGGCTAGCGTCTCAGCGTGCCTAGCTCCTCCCCACCTGCTCATGTAAAGTAGCGTTCTCCAGGAGACCTGAAGGGGGATCTAGACAGACTAGTCTATGCCACAGTGAGGACGCAGCAAGATTGTTATAAATTAAAACACATCCTCTGTAGGACATCTGGGGAAGCAGCCAAGTCCATCTGCTAAGGCTCCGGTGGTACGCTCCATCTGTCACTTCCGGTGGTACGCACGCTGAGACGCTAGCCTAGTTGTTTGTTTGTAGCCTTTAGCTAAATAACTTTTTATATACGTATGTTTTAAACATATAATTTATGGCCGCTCAGGTGGCGCAGCGGTAAAAAGAAACGCGCTGCAACCAGGGCTGGATTCTGAGAAGCGTCGTATCGAATCCAGCCTTGCTTTACCGGTTCGAAGCTGAGTGGCTATATGAGCAACGATTGGCCGGTTGCTCATGTGGGGGGTGGGACAAAGAACCGGATGTGGGTCTCTCTCTGTCAGAATGCGGTTGCGTTCTCTGCCGGCTGATTGGAGGCGCTTACACAGAGATGGGAGGGGGTGCACTTAGGGTGTGTCTCTCCGCATGCAACGCTAGGTGGCGCCAAACTCGTCAATGTGTGGGTGGCAAAGATGCATCTGGCTGCTGCTCGTGTTTCGGAGGGGATACGGGTTAGCTTCAATCACCTCCGTCAGGGCAGGGTTCGGCATAGACAGAGAGGAAGCACGATGCTAATCGAACAATTGGATGCGCTAAAAAGGGGAGAAAAAGGGGTAAAAATAAAAAAAAAAAAAAAAACAAAAAAAAAAACATATAATTTATACGTTAATCTTCCGTGTGTTGTTGATTTAGTTTTATTTTGTTTATCGTAAAAAAGCGCTTGTGTTTACTAACGTTTTTTATTTTTTCCAGGAGCCATTCCTAGTTTTTCATTACAGTCTGCTCATCTTCTAAAAACACACCCAGGTATTTAAACCTTTCCTCCCTCAGCTCAGTCCCTGTGGCAGTCTGAGTGTGTCATTCACCCAATTTCCCACCAGCAGTGCTTCACTTTTTGCCCAGTTCACTTTAGCTGATGCAAACCACCGTTAACCTTCAGTATACTTTCAGCGTCACAGTACAAAACCTTGATCATGGCTATAATACCAGGGGGGGAAACAAAGGCTGCTAGAACCTTCCAAAGATACTCGTGTTCAACCCTGTCAAATGCCTTTTTCTGATTTAGTGAAATAAGACCAGTATCCAAACCCAATAGTTTTGAGACGTCCAAAATATCCAGAATTAAAGATATATTATCAAAAATGGACCTGTTTGGAACGCAGTAGGTCTGGTCAGGATGGACAATCTGACCCATGACCTCCCTCAGTCTGACTGCCAAGATCTTAGAAAGCAGTTTGTAATCACAGCAGAGCAGTGAGACCGGACGCCAGTTTTTGATGTCCTGCAGGTCTCCCTTTTTGGGGAGCAGGGTCAGTACCGCCCTCCTACAGCTAAAAGGTAGTCTTCCTTTGGATAGGCTGTTATTGAGGGCCTCCAGCAAGTCTCCACCAATCACTGGCCAGAATGATTTGTAGAACTCTACTGGAAAAACGTTAAGATGATGCTTAAAACAATTCTCAACTCAACTCAACTTTATTTATAGAGCACTTTAAAAACAACAACAGCTGTGACAAAGTGCTGTACATAGATACTTATAAAACATAAAACAAACACTAGAAACAATGAAAAGATAAAAACAATAAAAGAAATAGATGAAACAAATAAAACGGTAAAAACTAATAGGCAAATAAAACAAGGGCAAAGTCTCATGCTGGATTGAAAGCCAAGGAATAAAAATGGGTTTTAAGACTAGTTTTAAAAATAGCCAGTGAAGTGGCCTGTCTAATATGGAGTGGTAGGTTGTTCCATAATTTAGGGGCAGCAATTGAAAAAGCTCTATCCCCTCTGAGCTTACGCTTTGACCTTGGCACCTCCAGGAGCAGCTGATCAGCTGACCTGAGGCACCGAGCAGAAGTGTGGGGATGGAACAGCTCAGCGAGGTAAGGCGGGGCAAGTCCATTTAAAGATTTAAAAACAAACAACAGAATCTTAAAATGTACTCTGAAATGCATGGGCAGCCAATGGAGGGAGGCCAGAATGGGGGGTTATACGCTCTCTCTTACGTGATCCTATTAAAAGTCGGGCCGCAGCATTTTGCACTAACTGGAGACGTTTGAGGGAGGACTGGCTGACTCCAAAATGAAGTGCATTACAGTAGTCCAGCCGAGATGTGATGAAAGCATGGATCACTGTTTGAAAGTGCCCATTGACTTCACCTTTGCCAGCTGCCTCAAGTGGAAAAAGCTGGATTTGACTACTGCACCAATTTGACGGTCCAATTTAAAATCACTGTCCATCTTAAAACCCAAGTTAGAGATTGTACGCTTCACATACTGTGTCAAAGGGCCCAAATCAACAGGAGGGGCTTCACAGAAACCACTGGGACCAAACACCATCACTTCCATTTTCTTTTCATTGAAATTCAGAAAATTTAAGGCCATCCAGGCTTTAATGTCATTAAGACATAACAGAAGTGGCTTAATAGAGAAAGCATCTTTCTTCTTCAGCGGGACATATATCTGACTGTCATCAGCGTAGCAATGAAATGAGATGCCATGTTTTCTCAAAATGGAGCCCAGTGGAAGCAGATAAAGTGAGAAGAGGAGGGGTCCTAAAATTCACACAATAAAACCGATCAAGACGTGCCAATGATAAAAAGCTGTCTCTAGCATGTGCCCATGTGTACTGAGTCTGCCCATTATCTAAACGTTTCCAGACATCACAGAGTTTGTGTTTGTGTAGAAGCTGTACTAGTCTTCTACGTGATGCAGGATGTGGCTCAGGATGGTTCCTGTCCGTGTTAAACTCGGTACAGTTAAAATCACCTGCTAAAAACAAATAATCATCTGCACTGCACTTGTCTAGAGTTTCACAGAGAGTATTTAAAAACAGCATTCTCTCTACGCCCGAACAGGTGCATACACACATAAAAAAATAAAAGCACAATGCTTAAATATGGCACAGGAAAAGTCTCCCTCTTACCACCTCCTCTACCTCAACGGACTGAGGAGTCCAGCTCTTAGAGAGGAGTACAGCCACACCAGCACTAACTGAACTCCCATGGGAGAAGAAAGCCTGACCTCCAAACTCATTTAACCAGTCTGCAGAGTTCTGTTTGTCACTGTGTGTCTCTTGGATAAAAACCATATAAATATGTTTGAGTTTTAACAGTTCAAACAGCTGAGCTCTCTTATATGAATCTCTGGCTCCATTAACATTTAAAGTGGCCAGATTGAAAGCACTCATATTAAAAGGAAAGAAATAGAACAATACAACAACCAGTGAACTGAGCAAAAGCCTGCAGAAGGGTTCAGGCCATCTCATTGCTGTCATCAGTGGTCTGGTGATGGAGTTTGGCCAGTATCTTTTTCAGTCTAAAAATTTCCTGATCAGTAAAACCCTCCTCCAACGAGTTACTCCTTAAAAACTAGACAGATTGGATAAAACTTTTAAGATCAGGAAAATGTTCTTCCACTTGCACCCCTTTAACATTTTTTGTGTTTTCTAAAAAACTCCTGATCATTTTCAGGGTGTAAATGTTGCGGGAACTGCAGGGCTGTGAACACAAGGTATTGGAGTCTGAGGAATTATTCTCAGCATCAGCAGCTGCGTCATCCTCGGGTTTAGTTTTAGCGCCATGCATCTGATACTGAATGTGACAGGGTTTTTTTTTCTTTTAGTGACCGGGACTTTAAAGACGGGGTTAACCGCATGGCTGAGTACAGCCTGCTCTCCTTGCAGCTCAGCTGCCTCAGCAGTACCCTTCCCACTAGTGATGTTGCGAGTGACACAGGAGGTGAACTGAAGAAAATTCGTACCAGGAAATCAGTGGGTCCGGATAAAGTATGTTCAAGACTACTGAAGTCCTGTGCTGCTGAACTGGGTGAACCACTTCAGCACATCTTCAATATGAGTCTGCGACTAGGAAGGGTCCCCACACTCTGGAAGACATCGTGTCTTATTCCTGTGCCCAAAAAGAGGTGTCCGAATGCGCTAAATGACTTTAGACTTTAGACCAATTGCGCTCACCTCGCACATCAGTAAGACCATGGAGCGTCTGCTACTCCGCCTCCTCAGACCCCAGGTACAACACACTGTAGATCCACTACAGTTTGCCTACCTGGAAAAGGTGGGGATTAAGGATGCCATCACATACCTTCTACACAGAACCCACTCTCATCTGGACGCAGCACTGCAAGAATCATGTTTTTTTTTACTTTTCCAGCGCCTTTAACACCATACAACCTCTCTTACTCAAAGACAAGCTAACTGGAATGCAAGTGGACCCACACCTTGTAATCTGGATCACTGACTACCTCACTAACAGACCACAATATGTTAGACTGAAGAACTGTACATCAGAGTCAGTGGTCAGCAGCACAGGAGTACCACAGGGGACTGTACTTTCCCCCTTCCTTTTCACACTCTACACATCGGACTTCAGCTACAACTTTGAGACCTGCCACATGCAGAAGTTTTCAGATGACACAGCTATTGTGGGATGTGTCAGGGATGGCCAGGAAGAGGAGTACAGGAACTTGGTGAAAGACTTTGCTGTGTGGTGCAGGGTGAACCATTTGCAGCTAAATGCATCCAAGACAAAGGAGATGGTAGTGGACTTTCGTAGGTCAGGGCAACCCTCACAGCCAATGTCAATCGAGGGGAGTGATGTGGAGGTGGTCAAGACCTACAAATTCTTAGGGGTGCATCTAGATGACAAACTGGACTGGTCAGCTAACACAGACATCCTGTACAGGAAAGGACAGAGCCGGCTCTACTTCCTAAGAAGGCTGAGGTCCTTTAACATTTGCAGGAAACTTGTTTTATCAGTCTGTGGTTGCCAGTGTCCTTTTCTATGCTGTGCTGTGCTGGGGTGGCAGTATTAAGAAGAAGGACGAAGCACGGCTGGTCAAACTGATCAGCCGTGCTGGGGCAGTGGTCGGCATTGAACTGGAATCTCTGGTGACTGTGGCTGAAAGAAGGACACTAAGCAAACTTCACCCCTGCACACTGTTGTTATAAAACAGAGGAGTATGTTCAGTGACAGACTGCTGTCACTGAGCTGCTCCACGGACAGATTAAAAAGGTCATTCGTCCCCAGAGCCATTTGGCTCTATAACTCCAGCATTCGTGTACAACGGTGATCACTAAGGACTGAGCGTATATACAGTATACACATGTACAGTGTATCACAAAAGTCAGTACACCCCTCACATTTCTGCAGATATTTAAGTATATCTTTTCATGGGACAACACTGACAAAATGACACTTTGACACAATGAAAAGTAGTCTGTGTGCAGCTTATATAACAGTGTAAATTTATTCTTCCCTCAAAATAACTCAATATACAGCCATTAATGTCTAAACCACCGGCAACAAAAGTGAGTACACCCCTTAGTGAAAGTTCCTGAAGTGTCAATATTTTGTGTGGCCACCATTATTTCCCAGAACTGCCTTAACTCTGCTGGGCATGGAGTTTACCAGAGCTTCACAGGTTGCCACTGGAATGCTTTTCCACTCCTCCATGACGACATCACGGAGCTGGCGGATATTCGAGACTTTGCGCTCCTCCACCTTCCGCTTGAGGATGCCCCAAAGATGTTCTATTGGGTTTAGGTCTGGAGACATGCTTGGCCAGTCCATCACCTTTACCCTCAGCCTCTTCAATAAAGCAGTGGTCGTCTTAGAGGTGTGTTTGGGGTCATTATCATGCTGGAACACTGCCCTGCGACCCAGTTTCTGGAGGGAGGGGATCATGCTCTGCTTCAGTATTTCACAGTACATATTGGAGTTCATGTGTCCCTCAATGAAATGTAACTCCCCAACACCTGCTGCACTCATGCAGCCCCGGACCATGGCATTCCCACCACCATGCTTGACTGTAGGCATGACACACTTATCTTTGTACTCCTCACCTGATTGCCGCCACACATGCTTGAGACCATCTGAACCAAACAAATTAATCTTGGTCTCATCAGACCATAGGACATGGTTCCAGTAATCCATGTCCTTTGGTGACAGCCATGCAGACCAATTTGATGTAGTGTGCGGCGTATGGTCTGAGCACTGACAGGCTGACCCCCCACCTTTTCAATCTCTGCAGCAATGCTGACAGCACTCCTGCGCCTATCTTTCAAAGACAGCAGTTGGATGTGACACTGAGCACGTGCACTCAGCTTCTTTGGACGACCAACGCGAGGTCTGTTCTGAGTGGACCCTGCTCTTTTAAAACGCTGGATGATCTTGGCCACTTTGCTGCAGCTCAGTTTCAGGGTGTTGGCAATCTTCTTGTAGCCTTGGCCATCTTCATGTAGCGCAACAATTCGTCTTTTAAGATCCTCAGGGAGTTCTTTGCCATGAGGTGCCATGTTGGAACTTTCAGTGACCAGTATGAGAGAGTGTGAGAGCTGTACTACTAAATTGAACACACCTGCTCCCTATGCACACCTGAGACCTAGTAACACTAACGAGTCACATGACATTTTGGAGGGAAAATGACAAGCAGTGCTCAATTTGGACATTTAAGGGTGTAGTCTCTTAGGGGTGTACTCACTTTTGTTGCCGGTGGTTTAGACATTAATGGCTGTATATTGAGTTATTTTGAGGGAAGAATAAATTTACACTGTTATATAAGCTGCACACAGACTACTTTTCATTGTCTCAAAGTGTCATTTTGTCAGTGTTGTCCCATGAAAAGATATACTTAAATATCTGCAGAAATGTGAGGGGTGTACTCACTTTTGTGATACACTGTATATACTGTATGTGTACCTAAGTATATTCATACAAATGCATATGTATGCTAATGTATATATAGTTATGGTTATATTGGCCCAATCCAATGTGCAATACTTGTCACTTATCACTTTATATTTAATATTTAATCTATATTTAATCTGGACCATGTACTGTATACTTGGAACTGCACCTTCCTGCACTTTTAATTCCATTCCATTTGATTATTTTGTTTATTTACACTCAATCCATCCTCATCATTAATAACTGCTCTGTAGCTATGCAGTATATGTAAAACTCAGGTTACACTCAATCTGCCAAAAGTGTTTGTACTTTCTCGAATTTATATTGTTGTAATTTTTTTCTTTATAGTGTGTATTTGATTTGATGTACAATGCTACTGGGACTCTAACTTCCTTCGGGATCACTAAAGTATCTATCATCTATCTATCTATCTATCTATCTATCTATCTATCTATCTATCTATCTATCTATCTATCTATCTATCTATCTATCTATCTATCTATCTATCTAATCTAGACGGGTTAAGAACGCTACAGCAAGTGCCACTGTTAAGGTGCAACAATACCTCAGTGACCCAAATATACTGCGATCAGAGGACCCCCTGTGCTTCTGGTCAATGCAGAAGGCCATTTACCCCCACCTTTACTTAAGGAAGTTTTTATGCACTCCAGCCTCATCAGTCCCCTGTGAGGATATATTTTCCAAGGCTGGGGACATTGTCAGTAAAAAAAGAAATCAACGTAGCCCCAAAACAGTTGAACACATACTGTTTCTGAACAAAAATATGGCTTAGTTTCACAAGCACCCCCCCACCCCTGCACTTTCAATTAAATTATATATATATATATATATATATATATATATATATATATATATATATATATATATATATATATATATATATATATATACAGTGTATCACAAAAGTGAGTACACCCCTCACATTTCTGCAGATATTTAAGTATATCTTTTCATGGGACAACACTGACAAAATGACACTTTGACACAATGAAAAGTAGTCTGTGTGCAGCTTATATAACAGTGTAAATTTATTCTTCCCTCAAAATAACTCAATATACAGCCATTAATGTCTAAACCACCGGCAACAAAAGTGAGTACACCCCTAAGAGACTACACCCCTAAATGTCCAAATTGAACACTGCTTGTCATTTTCCCTCCAAAATGTCATGTGATTTGTTAGTGTTACTAGGTCTCAGGTGTGCATAGGGAGCAGGTGTGTTCAATTTAGTAGTACAGCTCTCACACTCTCTCATACTGGTCACTGAAAGTTCCAACATGGCACCTCATGGCAAAGAACTCTCTGAGGATCTTAAAAGACGAATTGTTGCGCTACATGAAGATGGCAAAGGCTACAAGAAGATTGCCAACACCCTGAAACTGAGCTGCAGCACAGTGGCCAAGATCATCCAGCGTTTTAAAAGAGCAGGGTCCACTCAGAACAGACCTTGCGTTGGTCGTCCAAAGAAGCTGAGTGCACGTGCTCAGCGTCACATCCAACTGCTGTCTTTGAAAGATAGGCGCAGGAGTGCTGTCAGCATTGCTGCAGAGATTGAAAAGGTGGGGGGTCAGCCTGTCAGTGCTCGGACCATACGCCGCACACTACATCAAATTGGTCTGCATGGCTGTCACCCCAGAATGAAGCCTCTTCTGAAGTCTCTACACAAGAAAGCCCGCAAACAGTTTGCTGAAGACATGTCAACAAAGGACATGGATTACTGGAACCATGTCCTATGGTCTGATGAGACCAAGATTAATTTGTTTAGTTCAGATGGTCTCAAGCATGTGTGGCGGCAATCAGGTGAGGAGTACAAAGATAAGTGTGTCATGCCTACAGTCAAGCATGGTGGTGGGAATGCCATGGTCTGGGGCTGCATGGGTGCAGCAGGTGTTGGGGAGTTACATTTCATTGAGGGACACATGAACTCCAATATGTACTGTGAAATACTGAAGCAGAGCATGATCCCCTCCCTCCGGAAACTGGGTCGCAGGGCAGTGTTCCAGCATGATAATGACCCCAAACACACCTCTTAGACGACCACTGCTTTATTGAAGAGGCTGAGGGTAAAGGTGATGGACTGGCCAAGCATGTCTCCAGACCTAAACCCAATAGAACATCTTTGGGGCATCCTCAAGCGGAAGGTGGAGGAGCGCAAAGTCTTGAATATCCGCCAGCTCCGTGATGTCGTCATGGAGGAGTGGAAAAGCATTCCAGTGGCAACCTGTGAAGCTCTGGTAAACTCCATGCCCAGGAGAGTTAAGGCAGTTCTGGGAAATAATGGTGGCCACACAAAATATTGACACTTCAGGAACTTTCACTAAGGGGTGTACTCACTTTTGTTGCCGGTGGTTTAGACATTAATGGCTGTATATTGAGTTATTTTGAGGGAAGAATAAATTTACACTGTTATATAAGCTGCACACAGACTACTTTTCATTGTGTCAAAGTGTCATTTTGTCAGTGTTGTCCCATGAAAAGATATACTTAAATATCTGCAGAAATGTGAGGGGTGTACTCACTTTTGTGATACACTGTATATATATATATATATATATAAATGTATATGTATATGTATATATATATATATATATATATATATATGTATATATATATATATATATATATATATATACTGTATATATATATATATATATATATATATATATATATATATATATATATATATATATATATATATATACATTTTTTATAAACACATTATATGTATATAAAAAACACAAGATGTTTTTAATGTTGACTTTATTACATGAAAGAAGCTTCACTCCAAACTAGGGTACAATGCACTACTTCATTTTCATTGCATTTTCGAGCTATGAACCCTTTTCCGAACCAGTTTGCAGGAAAGCATTATTGCTTAAGAACGCTTCGTTTTGCCATCACTACTTCCCACTGTCACCAACCACCACCACGCTCTGTTCAGTACTGTGTACAGTGCTTGATTCTGCTGCTGTTTTATCAACACTCATCTGTACAGTATCTGCATCAGTCCTCCCAGCCCCACCGCTCTCCTTACCTACATCCTCGTGTTCACTTCCTGCGGCTCTCGTTGTACCATCAGCCACGGCCTCCTGCGCGTCTGCCCCGTTGTGTTCCTCTCCAGCCTCGGCGTTCCCCGCACCGCTGGCCTCGGCGCTCGCTGTGCTGTTGCTTTCGGCGCTGCCCGTTCTGCAGGTCTTGGCGTGTGAAGGGGGGGCGGTTGCCTTTTCAGGGCATGCACGGACGAGGTGACCCACTTGTTTACACCCAAGACACTTCATATGTTCCGTAGTGGCGAGAACAGTGTAATCAAAGCCATCGATACGGAACGTGAAGGCAACATTAATGTCTTCAGCGTTGTTTTTCAGGATCATGAACACGTTATGTCTAAAATAGCGGAGATTTACTGCTAAGAGGAACTTTTTTGATGGGAGACATAATCTGCCCATACCGGGACAGTTCACGTGCTAAAATCTCGTCTTTAATAAAAGAAGGCACATTGGACAGATTTACTTTAAATTTAAGTTGTATTAATGCAAACTATTGATTTGAAAACAATCAAAAAAGTACATTGATCTGACTAAAACAATTGTGTTAATCTAACTTTCAAACTTAATTAAATAAAACTTAATTCATTCATGTGTTACCAATTGAAATAATTTTTTTAAGTTGGTCCAACAATTCTCTTTTTACAGTGTAATGCTGCTGTGTTCTCCCTTAATGCTGCTGTTTTCTCCCCTAATGCTGCTGTGTTCTCCCTTATAGCTGCTGTTTTCTCCTCTAATGCTGCTGTTCTCCCTTAATGCTGCTGTGTTCTCCCTTAACACTGCTGTGTTCTCCCTTAATGCTGCTGTTTTCTCCCTTATTGCTGCTGTGTTCTCCACTAACGCTGCTGTGTTCTCTCTTAATGCTGCTGTGTTCTCCCTTAATGCTGCTGTGTTCTCCCTTAACGCGGATGTGTTCTTTTTTAACGCTGCTGTATTCTCCCTTAATGCTGCTGTGTTCTCCCCTAATGCTGCTGTGTTCTCCCTTAATGCTGCTGTGTTCTTCCTTAACACTGCTGTGTTCTCCCTTATTGCTGCTGTGTTCTCCCTTAACACTGCTGTGTGGTCCTTTAATGCTGCTGTGTTCTCCCTTAAAACTGTTGTGTTCTCCTTTAATGCTACTGTGTTCTCCCTTAATTCTGCTGTTTTCCCTTTAATGCTGCTGTGTTCTCTCTTATTGTTGCTGTTTTCTCCCTTAATCCTGCTGTGTTGTCCATTAATGCTGCTGTGTTCTCTCTTAACACTGCTGTGTTCTCCACTAACGCTGCTGTGTTCTCTCTTAATGCTGATGTGTTCTCCCTTAACACTGCTGTGTTCTCCCTTAATACTGCTGTGTTCTCCCTTAATACTGTTGTTTTCCCCCCTAATGCAGCTGTGTTCTCCGTTAATGCGGCTTTGTTCTCCCTTAATGCTGCCCTGTTCCCCCTTTAATGCTGCTGTGTTCTCCCTTAACGCGGATGTGTACTCACTTAATGCGGCTGTGTTCTCCCTTAACGCTGCTGTTTTCTCCCTTAACGTTGCTGTTATCTTCCTTAATGCTGCTGTGTTCTGCATTAGTTCGGTTGTGTTTTCCCTTAACGCTGTTGTGTTCTTCCTTAATGCTGCTGTGTTCTCCCTTAACACTGCTGTGTTCTTTCTTAATGCTGCTGTTTTCCCCCAATGCTGCTGTTTTCTCCCGTAATGCTGCTGTGTTCTCCCCTAACACTGCTGTGTCCTCCATTAATGCGGTGTTTACTCCCTTAACGCGAATGTGTTCTCCCTTAACGCTGCTGTGTTCTCTCTTAACGCTGCTGTCTTTTCCTTTAACGCTGCTGTGTTCTCTCTTAATGCTGCTGTGTTCTTCCTTAACACTGCTGTG
The DNA here is from genome assembly GCF_030014385.1 of Trichomycterus rosablanca. Taxonomy (NCBI): domain Eukaryota; kingdom Metazoa; phylum Chordata; class Actinopteri; order Siluriformes; family Trichomycteridae; genus Trichomycterus; species Trichomycterus rosablanca. The sequence continues at coordinate 17,708,444 of NC_085991.1, read as the reverse complement.
TTCTCCCTTAAAGCTGATGTTTTTCCCCTAACACTGCCGTTTTGTCCCTTAACGCTGCTGTGTTCTCCATTAATGCGGTGTTTTCTCCCTTAACATGGATGTGTTCTCCCTTAACGCTGCTGTGTTCTCCCTTAATGCTGCTGTGTTCTCCCTTCAACGCTGCCGTGTTCTCGATTAATGCGGCTATGTTTTCCCTTAATACAGATGTGTTCTCCTTTAATGCTGCTTTTTTCTTCCTTAATAATGCTGTGTACTCCATTAATGCGGCTGTGTTCTCCCTTAACGCTGCTGTGTTCTCCCTTCATGGTGCTGTGTGTTTTCCCTTAATGCTTTTGTGTTCTCCCTTAACACTGCTGTGTGCTCCTTTAATCCTGCTGTGTTCTCCCTTAAAACTGCTATGTTCTCCTTTAATGCTAATGTGTTCTCCCTTAATGCTGCTGTGTTCTCCCTTTAACGCTGCGGTGTTTTTCCTTAATGTTACTTTTTTCTCCCTTAATCCTGCTGTGTTCTCCATTAATACTGCTGTGTTCTGCCTTAACGCTGCTGTGTTCTCCACTAACGCTGCTGTGTTCTCCCTTAACACTGCTGTGTTCTCCCTCAACGCTGCTGTGTTCTCCCCTAATGCTGCTGTGTGTTTTCCCTTAATGCTGCTGTGTTCTCGCTTAATGCTGCTGTGTTCTTCCTGAATGCTGCTGTTTTCTCCATTAGTACTGCTGTGTTCTCCCCTAATGCTGCTGTGTTTTCCCTTAATGCTGCTGTGTGTTCTCGCTTAATGCTGCTGTGTTATTCCTGAATGCTGCTGTTTTCTCCATTAGTACTGCTGTGTTCTCTCTTATTGTTGCTTTATTCTCCATTATTGCTAATGTGTTCTTTCTTAAAGCTGCTGTTTTCTCCCCTAATGCTACTGTGTTCTCCCCTAATGCTGCTGTGTTCTCCCTTAATGCTGCTGTTTTTTCCCTTAATTCTGCTGTGTTCTCCTTTAATGCTGCTGTGTTCTCCGTTAATGCTGCTGTGTTCTCCCTTAACACTTTTGTGTGCTCCTTATTGCTGCCATGTTCTCCCTTAACACTGCTGTGTGCTCCTTTAATGCTGCTGTGTTCTCCCTTAAAACTGCTGTGTTCTCCCTTAAAGCTGCTGTTTTCTCCCCTCAATGCTGTTGTGTTATCCCTTAACACTGCTGTGTTCTCCCTCAACGCTGCTGTGTTCTCCCCTAATGCTGCTGTGTGTTTTCCCTTAATGCTGCTGTGTGTTCTCGCTTAATGCTGCTGTGTTCTTCCTGAATGCTGCTGTTTTCTCCATTAATACTGCTGTGTTCTCTCTTATTGTTGCTTTATTCTCCCCTAATGCTGCTGTGTTCTCCCCTAATGCTGCTGTGTTCTCCCTTAATGCTGCTGTTTTTTCCCTTAATGCTGCTGTGTTCTTCGTTAATGCTGCTGTGTTCTCCCTTAACACTGCTGTGTGCTCCTTTAATGCTGCTGTGTTCTCCCTTAAAACTGCTGTGTTCTCCCTTAAAGCTGCTGTTTTCTCCCCTAATGCTGCTGTGTTTTCCTTTAATGTGGCTGTGTTCTCCCTTAACGCGGATGTGTTCTCTCTTAATGCTGCTTTTTTATTCTTTAATGCTGCTGTGTTCTCCCCTATTGCTGCTGTGTTCTCCTTTTAACGCTGCAATGTTCTTCCTTAATGTGGCTGTGTTCTCCCTTGATGCTGCTCATTTCTCTTTTAATGATGCTGTGTTCTCCCATAATGCTGCTTTTCTCTCTCATAATGCTGCTCTGTTCTCCCATAATGCTTCTGTGTTCACCCTTGATGCTGCTGATTTCATCTTTATTGATGCTGTTTTCTCCCTCAATGCTGCTGTGTTCTCCCTTAACACTGCTGTGTTCTCCCTCAACGCTGCTGTGTTCTCCCCTAATGCTGCTGTGTGTTTTCCCTTAATGCTGCTGTGTGTTCTCGCTTAATGCTGTTGTTTTCTTCCTGAATGCTGCTGTTTTCTCCATTAATACTGTTGTGTTCTCTCTTATTGTTGCTTTATTCTCCATTATTGCTGATGTGTTCTCCCTTAAAGCTGCTGTTTTCTCCCCTAATGCTGCTGTGTTCTCCCCTAATGCTGCTGTGTTCTCCCTTAATGCTGCTGTTTTTTCCCTTAATGCTGCTGTGTTCTCCGTTAATGATGCTGTGTTCTCCCATAATGCTGCTTTTCTCTCTCATAATGCTGCTCTGTTCTCCCATAATGCTTCTGTGTTCACCCTTGATGCTGCTGATTTCATCTTTATTGATGCTGTTTTCTCCCTCAATGCTGCTGTGTTCTCCCTTAACACTGCTGTGTTCTCCCTCAACGCTGCTGTGTTCTCCCCTAATGCTGCTGTGTGTTTTCCCTTAATGCTGCTGTGTGTTCTCGCTTAATGCTGCTGTGTTCTTCCTGAATGCTGCTGTTTTCTCCATTAGTACTGCTGTGTTCTCTCTTAATGTTGCTTTATTCTCCGCTAATGCTGCTGTGTTCTCCCCTAATGCTGCTGTGTTCTCCCTTAATCCTGCTGTGTTCTCCCTTAACACTGCTGTGTTCTCCCTCAACGCTGCTGTGTTCTCCCCCACTGCTGCTGTGTTCTCCATTAATGCTGCTGTGTTCTCACATAATGCTGCTGTGTTCTTCCTGAATGCTGCTGTTTTTTCCATTAGTACTGCTGTGTTCTCTCTTAATGTTGCTTTATTCTCCATTATTGCTGATGTGTTCTCCCTGAATGCTGCTGTGTTCAAACGTAATGTTGCTTTATTTCCCTTAAATGCTGCTGTGTTCTTCCTGAATGCTGCTGGTTTCTCCATTAGTACTGCTGTGTTATCTTTTAATGTTGCTTTATTCTCCCCTAATGCTGCTGTGTTCTCCCCTAATGCTGCTGTGTTCTCCCTTAATCCTGCTGTGTTCTCTCTTAACACTGCGGTGTTCTTCCTTAATGTTGTTTTTTTCTCCCTTAATCCTGCTGTGTTCTCCCTTAATCCTGCTGTGTTCTCCCTTAACGCTGCTGTGTTCTCCCTTAATGCTGCTGTGTTCTCCCTTTAACGCTGCTGTGTTCTCGATTAATGCGGCTATGTTTTCCCTTAATACAGATGTGTTCTCCTTTAATGCTGCTTTTTTCTTCCTTAATAATGCTGTGTACTCCATTAATGCGGCTGTGTTCTCCCTTAACGCTGCTGTGTTCTCCCTTCATGGTGCTGTGTGTTTTCCCTTAATGCTTTTGTGTTCTCCCTTAACACTGCTGTGTGCTCCTTTAATCCTGCTGTGTTCTCCCTTAAAACTGCTATGTTCTCCTTTAATGCTAATGTGTTCTCCCTTAATGCTGCTGTGTTCTCCCTTTAACGCTGCGGTGTTTTTCCTTAATGTTACTTTTTTCTCCCTTAATCCTGCTGTGTTCTCCATTAATACTGCTGTGTTCTCCTTTAATGCTAATGTGTTCTCCCTTAATGCTGCTGTGTTCTCCCTTTAACGCTGCGGTGTTCTTCCTTAATGTTACTTTTTTCTCCCTTAATCCTGCTGTGTTCTCCATTAATACTGCTGTGTTCTGCCTTAACGCTGCTGTGTTCTCCACTAACGCTGCTGTGTTCTCCCTTAACACTGCTGTGTTCTCCCTCAACGCTGCTGTGTTCTCCCCTAATGCTGCTGTGTGTTTTCCCTTAATGCTGCTGTGTTCTCGCTTAATGCAGCTGTGTTCTTCCTGAATGCTGCTGTTTTCTCCATTAGTACTGCTGTGTTCTCCCCTAATGCTGCTGTGTTTTCCCTTAATGCTGCTGTGTTCTCGCTTAATGCTGCTGTGTTATTCCTGAATGCTGCTGTTTTCTCCATTAGTACTGCTGTGTTCTCTCTTATTGTTGCTTTATTCTCCATTATTGCTAATGTGTTCTTTCTTAAAGCTGCTGTTTTCTCCCCTAATGCTACTGTGTTCTCCCCTAATGCTGCTGTGTTCTCCCTTAATGCTGCTGTTTTTTCCCTTAATTCTGCTGTGTTCTCCCTTAATGCTGCTGTGTTCTCCGTTAATGCTGCTGTGTTCTCCCTTAACACTTTTGTGTGCTCCTTATTGCTGCCATGTTCTCCCTTAACACTGCTGTGTGCTCCTTTAATGCTGCTGTGTTCTCCCTTAAAACTGCTGTGTTCTCCCTTAAAGCTGCTGTTTTCTCCCCTCAATGCTGTTGTGTTATCCCTTAACACTGCTGTGTTCTCCCTCAACGCTGCTGTGTTTTTCCTTAATGTTACTTTTTTCTCCCTTAATCCTGCTGTGTTCTCCATTAATACTGCTGTGTTCTCCTTTAATGCTAATGTGTTCTCCCTTAATGCTGCTGTGTTCTCCCTTTAACGCTGCGGTGTTCTTCCTTAATGTTACTTTTTTCTCCCTTAATCCTGCTGTGTTCTCCATTAATACTGCTGTGTTCTGCCTTAACGCTGCTGTGTTCTCCACTAACGCTGCTGTGTTCTCCCTTAACACTGCTGTGTTCTCCCTCAACGCTGCTGTGTTCTCCCCTAATGCTGCTGTGTGTTTTCCCTTAATGCTGCTGTGTTCTCGCTTAATGCAGCTGTGTTCTTCCTGAATGCTGCTGTTTTCTCCATTAGTACTGCTGTGTTCTCCCCTAATGCTGCTGTGTTTTCCCTTAATGCTGCTGTGTTCTCGCTTAATGCTGCTGTGTTATTCCTGAATGCTGCTGTTTTCTCCATTAGTACTGCTGTGTTCTCTCTTATTGTTGCTTTATTCTCCATTATTGCTAATGTGTTCTTTCTTAAAGCTGCTGTTTTCTCCCCTAATGCTACTGTGTTCTCCCCTAATGCTGCTGTGTTCTCCCTTAATGCTGCTGTTTTTTCCCTTAATTCTGCTGTGTTCTCCCTTAATGCTGCTGTGTTCTCCGTTAATGCTGCTGTGTTCTCCCTTAACACTTTTGTGTGCTCCTTATTGCTGCCATGTTCTCCCTTAACACTGCTGTGTGCTCCTTTAATGCTGCTGTGTTCTCCCTTAAAACTGCTGTGTTCTCCCTTAAAGCTGCTGTTTTCTCCCCTCAATGCTGTTGTGTTATCCCTTAACACTGCTGTGTTCTCCCTCAACGCTGCTGTGTTCTCCCCTAATGCTGCTGTGTGTTTTCCCTTAATGCTGCTGTGTGTTCTCGCTTAATGCTGCTGTGTTCTTCCTGAATGCTGCTGTTTTCTCCATTAATACTGCTGTGTTCTCTCTTATTGTTGCTTTATTCTCCCCTAATGCTGCTGTGTTCTCCCCTAATGCTGCTGTGTTCTCCCTTAATGCTGCTGTTTTTTCCCTTAATGCTGCTGTGTTCTTCGTTAATGCTGCTGTGTTCTCCCTTAACACTGCTGTGTGCTCCTTTAATGCTGCTGTGTTCTCCCTTAAAACTGCTGTGTTCTCCCTTAAAGCTGCTGTTTTCTCCCCTAATGCTGCTGTGTTTTCCTTTAATGTGGCTGTGTTCTCCCTTAACGCGGATGTGTTCTCTCTTAATGCTGCTTTTTTATTCTTTAATGCTGCTGTGTTCTCCCCTATTGCTGCTGTGTTCTCCTTTTAACGCTGCAATGTTCTTCCTTAATGTGGCTGTGTTCTCCCTTGATGCTGCTCATTTCTCTTTTAATGATGCTGTGTTCTCCCATAATGCTGCTTTTCTCTCTCATAATGCTGCTCTGTTCTCCCATAATGCTTCTGTGTTCACCCTTGATGCTGCTGATTTCATCTTTATTGATGCTGTTTTCTCCCTCAATGCTGCTGTGTTCTCCCTTAACACTGCTGTGTTCTCCCTCAACGCTGCTGTTCTCCCCTAATGCTGCTGTGTGTTTTCCCTTAATGCTGCTGTGTTATTCCTGAATGCTGCTGTTTTCTCCATTAGTACTGCTGTGTTCTCTCTTATTGTTGCTTTATTCTCCATTATTGCTAATGTGTTCTTTCTTAAAGCTGCTGTTTTCTCCCCTAATGCTACTGTGTTCTCCCCTAATGCTGCTGTGTTCTCCCTTAATGCTGCTGTTTTTTCCCTTAATTCTGCTGTGTTCTCCCTTAATGCTGCTGTGTTCTCCGTTAATGCTGCTGTGTTCTCCCTTAACACTTTTGTGTGCTCCTTATTGCTGCCATGTTCTCCCTTAACACTGCTGTGTGCTCCTTTAATGCTGCTGTGTTCTCCCTTAAAACTGCTGTGTTCTCCCTTAAAGCTGCTGTTTTCTCCCCTCAATGCTGTTGTGTTATCCCTTAACACTGCTGTGTTCTCCCTCAACGCTGCTGTGTTCTCCCCTAATGCTGCTGTGTGTTTTCCCTTAATGCTGCTGTGTGTTCTCGCTTAATGCTGCTGTGTTCTTCCTGAATGCTGCTGTTTTCTCCATTAATACTGCTGTGTTCTCTCTTATTGTTGCTTTATTCTCCCCTAATGCTGCTGTGTTCTCCCCTAATGCTGCTGTGTTCTCCCTTAATGCTGCTGTTTTTTCCCTTAATGCTGCTGTGTTCTTCGTTAATGCTGCTGTGTTCTCCCTTAACACTGCTGTGTGCTCCTTTAATGCTGCTGTGTTCTCCCTTAAAACTGCTGTGTTCTCCCTTAAAGCTGCTGTTTTCTCCCCTAATGCTGCTGTGTTTTCCTTTAATGTGGCTGTGTTCTCCCTTAACGCGGATGTGTTCTCTCTTAATGCTGCTTTTTTATTCTTTAATGCTGCTGTGTTCTCCCCTATTGCTGCTGTGTTCTCCTTTTAACGCTGCAATGTTCTTCCTTAATGTGGCTGTGTTCTCCCTTGATGCTGCTCATTTCTCTTTTAATGATGCTGTGTTCTCCCATAATGCTGCTTTTCTCTCTCATAATGCTGCTCTGTTCTCCCATAATGCTTCTGTGTTCACCCTTGATGCTGCTGATTTCATCTTTATTGATGCTGTTTTCTCCCTCAATGCTGCTGTGTTCTCCCTTAACACTGCTGTGTTCTCCCTCAACGCTGCTGTTCTCCCCTAATGCTGCTGTGTGTTTTCCCTTAATGCTGCTGTGTGTTCTCGCTTAATGCTGTTGTGTTCTTCCTGAATGCTGCTGTTTTCTCCATTAATACTGCTGTGTTCTCTCTTATTGTTGCTTTATTCTCCATTATTGCTGATGTGTTCTCCCTTAAAGCTGCTGTTTTCTCCCCTAATGCTGCTGTGTTCTCCCCTAATGCTGCTGTGTTCTCCCTTAATGCTGCTGTTTTTTCCCTTAATGCTGCTGTGTTCTCCGTTAATGATGCTGTGTTCTCCCATAATGCTGCTTTTCTCTCTCATAATGCTGCTCTGTTCTCCCATAATGCTTCTGTGTTCACCCTTGATGCTGCTGATTTCATCTTTATTGATGCTGTTTTCTCCCTCAATGCTGCTGTGTTCTCCCTTAACACTGCTGTGTTCTCCCTCAACGCTGCTGTGTTCTCCCCTAATGCTGCTGTGTGTTTTCCCTTAATGCTGCTGTGTGTTCTCGCTTAATGCTGCTGTGTTCTTCCTGAATGCTGCTGTTTTCTCCATTAGTACTGCTGTGTTCTCTCTTAATGTTGCTTTATTCTCCGCTAATGCTGCTGTGTTCTCCCCTAATGCTGCTGTGTTCTCCCTTAATCCTGCTGTGTTCTCCCTTAACACTGCTGTGTTCTCCCTCAACGCTGCTGTGTTCTCCCCCAATGCTGCTGTGTTCTCCATTAATGCTGCTGTGTTCTCACATAATGCTGCTGTGTTCTTCCTGAATGCTGCTGTTTTTTCCATTAGTACTGCTGTGTTCTCTCTTAATGTTGCTTTATTCTCCATTATTGCTGATGTGTTCTCCCTGAATGCTGCTGTGTTCAAACGTAATGTTGCTTTATTTCCCTTAAATGCTGCTGTGTTCTTCCTGAATGCTGCTGGTTTCTCCATTAGTACTGCTGTGTTATCTTTTAATGTTGCTTTATTCTCCCCTAATGCTGCTGTGTTCTCCCCTAATGCTGCTGTGTTCTCCCTTAATCCTGCTGTGTTCTCTCTTAACACTGCGGTGTTCTTCCTTAATGTTGTTTTTTTCTCCCTTAATCCTGCTGTGTTCTCCCTTAATCCTGCTGTGTTCTCCCTTAACACTGCCGTGTTCTCTCTCAACGCTGCTGTGTTCTCCCCTAATGCTGTTATGTGTTTTCCCTTAATGCTGCTGTGTGTTCTCGCTTAATGCTGCTGTGTTCTTCCTGAATGCTGCTGTTTTCTCCATTAATACTGCTGTGTTCTCTCTTATTGTTGCTTTATTCTCCATTATTGCTGATGTGTTCTCCCTTAAAGCTGCTGTTTTCTCCCCTAATGCTGCTGTGTTCTCCCCTAATGCTGCTGTGTTCTCCCTTAATGCTGCTGTTTTTTCCCTTAATGCTGCTGTGTTCTCCGTTAATGCTGCTGTGTTCTCCCTTAATGCTGCTGTGTTCTCTCTTAATTCTGCTGTGTTCTTCCTTAACACTGCTGTGTTCTCCCTTAATGCTGCTCTTTTCTCCCTTAATGCTGTTGTATTCTCCCTTAATGCTGCTTTGTTCTCCTTTAATGCTGCTGTGTTCTCCATTAATGTGGCTGTGTTCTCCCTTAACGCGGATGTGTTCTCTCTTAATGCTGCTTTTTTATTCTTTAATGCTGCTGTGTTCTTCCTTAATGCTGCTGTTTTCTTCCCTATTGCTGCTGTGTTCTCCTTTTAACGCTGCAATGTTCTTCCTTAATGTGGCTGTGTTCTCCTCTAATGCTGCTGTGTTCTCCCATAATGCTGCTGTGCTCTCCCTTGATGCTGCTCATTTCTCTTTTGATGATGCTTTGTTCTCCCATAATGCTGCTTTTTTCTCCCATAATGCTGCTGTGTTCTCCCATAATGCTGCTGTGTTCTCCCTTGATGCTGCTGATGTCATCTTTAATGCTGCTGTGTTCTCCATTAATGCTGCTGTGTTCTCCATTAGTACTGCTGTGTTCTCTCTTAATGTTGCTTTATTCTCCATTATTGCTGATGTGTTGTCCCTGAATGCTGCTGTTTTCTCCCTTAAGACTGCTGTGTTCTCCCTTAATGCTGCTGTGTTCAAACGTAATGTTGCTTTATTTCCCTTAATCCTGCTGTGTTCTCCCTTAATGCTGCTGTTTTCTCCCCTATTGATGCTGTGTTCTCCTTTTAACGCTGCAATGTTCTTCCTTAATATGGCTGTGTTTTCCCTTAATGCTGCTGTTTTCTCCCTTAATGCTGCTGTGCTCTCCCTTGATGCTGCTCATTTCTCTTTTAATGATGCTGTGTTCTCCCATAATGCTGCTTTTTTCTCCCATAATGCTGCTGTGTTCTCCCATAATGCTGCTGTGTTCTCCCTTGATGCTGCTGATTTCATCTTTAATGATGCTGTTTTCTCCCTCAATGCAGCTGTGCTCTTCCTGAATGCTGCTGTTTTCTCCATTAGTACTGCTGTGTTCTCTCTTAATGTTGCTTTATTCTCCATTATTGCTGATGTGTTCTCCCTGAATGCTGCTGTTTTCTCCCTTAAGACTGCTGTGTTCTCCCTTAATGCTGCTGTGTTCAAACGTAATGTTGCTTTATTTCCCTTAAATGCTGCTGTGTTCTTCCTGAATGCTGCTGGTTTCTCCATTAGTTCTGCTGTGTTCTCTTTTAATGTTGCTTTATTTCCCCTTAATGCTGCTGTGTTCTTCCTGAATGCTGCTGTTTTCTCCATTAGTACTGCTGTGTTCTCCCTTAATGTTGCTTTATTCTTCATTATTGCTGATGTGTTCTCCCTGAATGCTGCTGTTTTCTCCATTAACCCTTTAAAGCCGGCCCATTCAAATTTCGAAACAATAATTTTGATGGCTTAAAGCTTTATATCTCCGCCGTCCAATCACTGATTGTAAATCTGAAAACTGCCCCAGGTAGCTGACAACCCAGGCTAACAGGCAATATCATTGGTCAAGCGGTTTGTGTCGTGGCTGGTTTGCATATTTAATGAGAATGAGGAGAATTTTTTTTTTATTCGCCCCGCCCTCACACGGACGCAGCTGAGACAGTCGACTGGATAACAACACAGAAAGAGATATTCTGTCAGTGAAATAAGGTATTTATTTCATATTGTAAAATATTAAAAAATATTTAAAATATTTATTTAAAAGCTGTTTATTAGTGTTATTACTTTTCAATTCTACTCAGAAAACTTGGCTTTAATGGTAAAATTGTAATATTATTAGTGCTTACACTTTGGAAAAGCTGAGGTGTTTTTGAGAGCTGCGTTCTAAGTTTAGTCAGTCAGCTGCACACTCTCCTTTATGAATCGATTGTAAGGTTTTTTATGTCCATCTAGATGGAAATAAATACGTGTCGAGAGTTTATCAGATACCTTTTTAGTCTCGTTTGTTTAGTAGTTTATAAAGTATGCAGCAGTTTTACACAAATAAGGGAATAGCAGTGAGCTAAGCTAAACTACCAGAGCTGTGTGTTGCACCCTGCAGCCATGTGGTTTGAACAGGCTGCTCTCAAACTCCAAAGTTAGATTTTATGTAGGGCTGCAACTATCGATTATTTTTGTAATCGAGTATTCTATTGATTATTCCAGCGATTACATATATACAGTATATATATATAGGTATATATAGGTATTTACATCTGGATCTGATACACAGTTCAGAAGATAGCACCTTTTGTCTAAACCCACCCATTTTTCTTGTGAGCATAGACAATCAGCACTATTTATTGTTTAAATAATCAGTGTAACAGGACACACCTGGGCAACAAAACACACCTGACAGTCACCTGTTCCAATACTTTTGCTCACAAGAAAAATGGGTGGGTTCAGACAAAAGGTGCTATCTTCTGAACTGTGTATCAGATCCAGATGTAAATACCTGGAAATAAAAGCTGAAATGTTGATCTTTTGTCTCATATTCATCTTTTAATGTCAAACCCAAATGTTTTCAGTCTACAGCAAAAATAAAGGTATTGGCCTCACTGTTCCAATACTTTTGGAGGGGACTGTATATATATATATATATATACACACACACACACACACACACACACACACACACATATACAGTATATACAGTATATATATAAATACTGTATATATATACAGGGGTTGGACAAAATAACTGAAACACCTGTCATTTTAGTGTGGGAGGTTTCATGGCTAAATTGGACCAGTCTGGTGGCCAATCTTCAGAGTGTGAAGGTTCAATTAGCAGGGTAAGAGTTTTGCTCAAAATATTGCAATGCACACAACATTATGGGTGACATACCAGAGTTCAAAAGAGGACAAATTGTTGGTGCACGTCTTGCTGGCGCATCTGTGACCAAGACAGCAAGTCTTTGTGATGTATCAAGAGCCACGGTATCCAGGGTAATGTCAGCATACCACCAAGAAGGACAAACCACATCCAACAGGATTAACTGTGGACGCAAGAGGAAGCTGTCTGAAAGGGATGTTCGGGTGCTAACCCGAATTGTATCCAAAAAACATAAAACCACGGCTGCCCAAATCACGGCAGAATTAAATGTGCACCTCAACTCTCCTGATTCCACCAGAACTGTCCGTCGGGAGCTCCACAGGGTCAATATACCCGGCCGGGCTGCTATAGCCAAACCTTTGGTCACTCGTGCCAATGCCAAACGTCGGTTTCAATGGTGCAAGGAGCGCAAATCTTGGGCTGTGGACAATGTAAAACATGTATTGTTCTCTGATGAGTCCACCTTTACTGTTTTCCCCACATCCGGGAGAGTTACGGTGTGGAGAAGCCCCAAAGAAGCGTACCACCCAGACTGTTGCATGCCCAGAGTGAAGCATGGGGGTGGATCAGTGATGGTTTGGGCTGCCATATCATGGCATTCCCTTGGCCCAATACTTGTGCTAGATGGGCGCGTCACTGCCAAGGACTACCGAACCATTCTGGAGGACCATGTGCATCCAATGGTTCAAACATTGTATCCTGAAGGCGGTGCCGTGTATCAGGATGACAATGCACCAATACACACAGCAAGACTGGTGAAAGATTGGTTTGATGAACATGAAAGTGAAGTTGAACATCTCCCATGGCCTGCACAGTCACCAGATCTAAATATTATTGAGCCACTTTGGGGTGTTTTGGAGAAGCGAGTCAGGAAACGTTTTCCTCCACCAGCATCACGTAGTGACCTGGCCACTATCCTGCAAGAAGAATGGCTTAAAATCCCTCTGACCACTGTGCAGGACTTGTATATGTCATTTCCAAGACGAATTGATGCTGTATTGGCCGCAAAAGGAGGCCCTACACCATACTAATAAATTATTGTGGTCTAAAACCAGGTGTTTCAGTTTCATTGTCCAACCCCTGTATATATACAGTGTAGTGTCATGGATATTTTGATTTCTATTTTCTTTTTCTTCTTATTAAAACTAAAACATTAAAACTAGGATCTCTTCACTTCAGGCCTGGACGCGCCAGCGAAATTGTAATCTTCAAGTCATGACACGAACCCCATTTGACCCCTCCTTTCTGGATTTACGACCCTTTGAACTAACACACCAAAAGCCTCCCTGGGGAGAACAGGATTTCGGACTGACTTTCCAGACCTCTTTTGTGTAAACAAAAGGCAGGCTTTAACCATAAAAAACCCCATTTGGGCCAATATTCCCTAATGTTTATTAGCCTGGGGATTTCTGATGTGTGGGAGTCTGTCTCTTAATGACTCTCTAACGACTCTTTCACAGCTACAAGGACCCTCCACTCCAGACATTAAGGCACCGGGGCTTTCAGAGTCCCCAAGATCTGCTAGGAAAGATCACACCTACACACCCACAGAAGAACCCACTCACAATTACACATTCCAGAATTGTAATTGTTCTAGTTTGGCAATATGCTGTCTGCTTATATGTTATAATTTGCTCAGGGTAAAACTGTTCAAATATTAGGCTGATTCAACATAAGCTTAAAATCTTAGGAAGTATTTCCTGCTCTGTTGTCTCCACAGAATGTATGCATGTGAATGTATGAAGTTGTTTTAGTAATCATTTATCAGATTGTGTGCTTATAGTTATACATGTATAATCCTATTAAGGTGTGCTAAAGTTATCAAAAACACTTGATGCTTGTTGATTCTTGTGGCTAAAAGTTAACACATCCCAGTATATATACAGTAGATATACTTATAAGAGTGTCCATACCAGTCCGTATCTAGTATAAACATTTAAAGTGTAAGAAATATTGGAATGTTTAATGCTAGACAAAAGTAGCAATTTGGGAGTACTATAGTGCCACCCAGTGGTTGCTTAAAAGGTTTGTCCTTTCTGGTGGGACCGGGGAAGATAAAATTACGCCACACCCTCTGTAGGAGGTCCTGGTCATCTTATTGGTCTTCCCTAAGCAAAACTCCTCCCCTCACGGCCACTTGAAAAGAGGCGGTAAAAGCTGATGCTAGTCAGACCTTCTCGACCTTCGACGCTCTCGAAAAAAGAACTGAACGCTCCAACTCGGCACTCTAGACTTCAACAAGGAAGAGCTAAAGCTGACTGACCCGAGGAGATCACCAGAGGACAGCTGACCCGACTGAATCCACAGTCCGGCAACGGTGATACTCAGCTGGCTTTGCTCTAGAGCCACTACCGTCTAGGAGAAGCGCTGGTCGCATCCACCAGACAGACATCAGCCACAAGCCTTCTTTTCAACGCTTATTGCCCAGATTCGGACGCGAAGGCAGAACCCAACCTCTTCACGCAATCCTTGGTGTGAGTCGCCTGGCAGAGCTGTTCTAAGGAAGCGAACATCCAGACTACCTGCACTGCGTTGTTGAGCTGACCCGACCAGAGGAGCCACTGAGCCGTCTATTGAAACCGGTCAAAAGAGCTCCAACGTGAAGAACCATCACTGAACTTTGAAGACTGCAAAGGTAGACCATACATTCTTGCTTTCGTGAAGGGCTTGGTTCTGTCGGTTATTCTTTTTCTAACGTAAAACCCATTAATAATAGACACCCTGATTAGACACATCTTCCTCTTTTTACCAAAAAGGTTCCATTCATAAGTTCTTAATATTTGATTTAGTATTTTCCATAATTTTACTCTTGTTACTGTTTAATCATGTATTCCTTTTTATCAAGTACTGTTCTTGCTATGTTTTAAACTTCAATAAATATGATAATCATTTAAGTTGAGTGTGTTAATTTTGATTACCAGAAGCGAGAATAGACTTAAAGAATTCCATCCTACAGAATAGAGCTGATTGGTCCTTAATTTGGTTTTTCTGGAATTTGCCAAAACCTAAGTTAAAATAAACTAAATTCCGGTGGTGCCCCTTTCATATTAAAAAGGTTATTAATCTTTTGAAGCTAATTATTATCACAACAACAGTGTATCACAAAAGTGAGTACACCCCTCACATTTCTGCAAATATTTCATTATATCTTTTCATGGGACAACACTATAGACATGAAACTTGGATATAACTTAGAGTAGTCAGTGTACAGCTTGTATAACAGTGTATTACTGTCTTCTGAAAATAACTCAACACACAGCCATTAATGTCTAAATAGCTGGCAACATAAGTGAGTACACCCCACAGTGAACATGTCCAAATTGTGCCCAAATGTGTCGTTGTCCCTCCCTGGTGTCATGTGTCAAGGTCCCAGGTGTAAATGGGGAGCAGGGCTGTTAAATTTGGTGTTTTGGGTACAATTCTCTCATACTGGCCACTGGATATTCAACATGGCACCTCATGGCAAAGAACTCTCTGAGGATGTGAGAAATAGAATTGTTGCTCTCCACAAAGATGGCCTAGGCTATAAGAAGATTGCTAACACCCTGAAACTGAGCTACAGCATGGTGGCCAAGGTCATACAGCGGTTTTCCAGGACAGGTTCCACTCGGAACAGGCTTCGCCAGGGTCGACCAAAGAAGTCGAGTCCACGTGTTCGGCATCATATCCAGAGGTTGGCCTTAAAAAATAGACACATGAGTGCTGCCAGCATTGCTGCAGAGGTTGAAGACGTGGGAGGTCAGCCTGTCAGTTCTCAGACCATACGCCGCACACTGCATCAACTCGGTCTGCATGGTCGTCATCCCAGAAGGAAGCTGACGCACAAGAAAGCCCGCAAACAGTTTGCTGAAGACAAGCAGTCCAAGAACATGGATTACTGGAATGCCCTGTGGTCTGACGAGACCAAGATAAACTTGTTTGGCTCAGGTGGTGTCCAGCATGTGTGGCGGCGCCCTGGTGAGAAGTACCAAGACAACTGTATCTTGCCTACAGTCAAGCATGGTGGTGGTAGCATCATGGTCTTGGGCTGCATGAGTGTTGCTGGCACTGGGGAGCTGCAGTTCATTGAGGGAAACATGAATTCCAACATGTACTGTGACATTCTGAAACAGAGCATGATCCCCTCCCTTTGAAAACTCATGGCAGTTTTCCAATAGCATAATGACCCCAAACACAACCTCCAAGATGACAACTGCCTTGCTGAGGAAGCTGAAGGTAAAGGTGATGGACTAAACCCAATTGAGCACCTGTGGCGCATCCTCAAGTGGAAGGTGGAGGAGTTCAAGGTGTCTAACATCCACCAGCTCCGTGATGTCATCATGGAGGAGTGGAAGAGGATTCCAGTAGCAACCTGTGCAGCTCTGGTGAATTCCATGCCCAGGAGGGTTAAGGCAGTGCTGGATAATAATGGTGGTCACACAAAATATTGACACTTTGGGCACAATTTGGACATGTTCACTGTGTGGTGTACTCACTTATGTTGCCAGCCATTTAGACATTAATGGCTGTGTGTTGAGTTATTTTCAGAAGACAGTAAATCTACACTGCTATACAAGTTGTACACTGACTACTCTAAGTTATATCCAAGTTTTAGTTCTATAGTGTTGTCCCATGAAAAGATATAATAAAATATTTGCAGAAATGTGAGGGGTGTACTCACTTTTGTGATACACTGTATATATACTGTATATATATACAGTATATACATAATAAACAATAATACGTAAACATTGCCTCTAATTTGTGCGACTGATCTCAAACTTTCAGTCGTTTTCTCTGTTCCTCTCTGCTCATCCCGCTGTACTCTCTCTCTCTCTCTCTTTCTCTCCATTTTACAGTCCGCGCTTTCAAATCTCGGCTCCATTTCAAATCGCTACTACATACTGAACAGTACGAGTGTGTACAAACAGGTGAAAAGTACCCGGATTAAGTCCTGTTAGGTACTGTTTCATTGAGAGATTTGGGACGCAGCCCTGGGGCTTCCTCGCGTCACCTGAACACAGCGTAAACGCGTGTCCCGTGCGAAACACCGTGAGCTAGGTATCAGTGTATGGAATAAACGATTCCTCGATGCGAAAAATTTGAATCGATCATTTTTAGTAATCGAATTACTCGAGTTACTCGAGGAATCGTTTCAGCCCTAATTTTATGCATGTAATCTTGAAATCAGTTATAGCTTACTTGTTTTACTTCAATACTGTCTAAAGTCTGCTTAGAAATCACCTTAGCTTTGCTCATAATAGCATTACATTTTGCATTACATGCATTTAGCATGACTGGCTAAAGTAAGTTAGCTGAGGCAGAAAGCATAAAGGTGGATAACATGTCAGTCTGGGCAATTTATAACCTTTATTTCCATGGTATATTTGATCTGTGGTAATTTGTACTTATAACAGAGAAATATTTTTTTATCTATAAAATATTTCTGTGAAATTTGCATCATTTTCTAAAAAATTGCTGCATTTATTTGAAAGAGACTAAAGTATGCTATGCTACCATATAATTGCATATAAGTAGATAACATGTCAGTCTGGGCAACTTTTTTTTTACCATAATATATTTTTTTCTGTGGTAATTCTTACTTGTATCAGTGAAATATAGTTTTATCTATAAAATATTTCTGTCAGATTTGCATAGTTTTCTAATGTATTGCAAGAGATATTTGAAAGGGACTAAAATATGGTATCAAACTTTTTTTGAAAGCTTTTTTTGAAAGCATACAGGTGCATAACATTTCAGTCTGTGACTATTTACAACATTTTTAAATATAACCATAGCATCAAGTTTTGTCTTGTAATTATTGCTCCTCTCAAATAATTATTGTTTTATGTGTAAACCATGTGCCAGATTTGAGAAACTTTTGTCATATGTATTGGTTCAGTGTACTTGAGTTTACTTCAAAACATGAGCCTGTGGACATTAGCTTCTGACAAAAACATATAGAGCATTTGTGATTGAATTCTACATATATGTAATTATTTTTAAAATAACATCACTGTCACCACCTTTATTCATTGTAATCTCTTTTCTTTTATTATTCTGAGATGGATGGAGACAAGGCTCAATATGCACGCCTTATGGAGTCTCTGAAGAGGAGACAGCGGCTAGGCCCTGACGAGCTTAGGCTTATTGCTGAACATGACAGCGATGAAGATCATGAAGGCATGACCATTGAAGAGGAGGACTTCATGGACATGGAGCTCCTGGATGAAGAGGAAGAAGAGGATGAAGAAGAGCAAGATGAGCAGAGGGATCAACCAACAACCTCCTATCGGTAAATACATGTATTCCAAGAGTGTGTATTTGTAAATGTGTGTGTGTACATATATGCTGACAATAAATGTCAGCATTTGCACCCACACACACAATCAGGGCTGCCAACAAAAATATAAAATCAACAAAAGAGTACAAACTCAGATTATGATTTTTACTAATGTTTGTTTTCTTTTATGGGTTTGGTTAGTCTTTCTTGTCCCATGTCAGGTAGGAAGCGGAAACGCTTCCCTGAATCTGTATCCTTTCCTTCCTATGATGTAGACACAGAAGCACCAGAGCCCATACCATTTAATCCCTCTCGTCCAGTAGGCATAGATCTGGGAAGTGTGCACAGGGCTGTACGGTCAGCCACAAGTACCTTGCGTGAAATCGACTTCTTCAAGTTGTTTTTCACGTACACAATTGTTGCTGAGATTTGCCAGTTTACAAACTCTAAGGGGTGGGAGCTTGTACTGAATAGGCCGTCTTATGCGAACCATCATGGGGCATGGGAAGAAGTGACCCCAGATGAATTCTACCGGTTTTTTGGGCTCCTCATTTACATGGGTTTCACGTCCCTCCACAGCATTCACAGATATTGGGGAACCAGATCTCTTCAGGGTTCATGGGCCAAGTTATTCATGTCCCGTGACCGTTTCAAGGAATTGATGGCAGCCCTCCATGTTGTAGATCCTGCCACAGAAAATAATCTTGATCGTCTTAGGAAGTTGCGTTACCTGATAGACCACCTCAAAACCAAGTGTCAGCAGCTTTTCCAGGCTAAAGAAAATCTGAGCATAGACGAGAGAATGGTAAAATCAAAAGGTCGATCAGGATTCAAGCAGTACATGAAGGGCAAACCTACTCGCTGGGGTTTCAAATTGTGGGTCATTGCAACTTCAGATTCGGGATATACCTTAGACTTTGATGTATACACAGGCAGTCTTGATGGGCGCATAACTGATTTGGCTATAAAAGTGATCGAAGACCTTGTGCAGCCATTTAAAAATCAAGGTCACACAGTTTGGTTTCGAACACGAACATTCTAAATTGCTAAATGACACCTTCTGCTAAATTGATCATAACTTTTGAATAGAAGATGATAGATTCAAAATTATTTTCTTGACAAATGGCTCACAAAATTGCAAACATTTCATATATTCTATATTTTTCTCTATATTGCACAGAAATGTGTTAAAAATTTAAGTATTTATGTATGAAATAGAAATTGAGAGGTTTTTTAGGTTGATTTTGGAGGATTTTTGTATAGATTTGGTTATATTACATTTAAATAACCATACTGAGTTTTATATCATTTTAAAGAACTGATTCTTCTGGTTATAATGGTGTGTATATATAGTCTATGCTATGTACGGTATTTACACAATAAGGTTTTTTCTATGACTATGTTACATGGCATGAAAGGGTTAATACTGCTGTGTTCTCCCTTAATGCTGCTGTTTTCTCCCCTAATGCTGCTGTGTTCTCCCTTAATGCTGGTGTGTTCTCCCTTAATGCTGCTGTGTTCTCCCTTTAACGCTGCAGTGTTCTTCCATAATGTGGCTGTGTTCTCCCTTAATGCTGCTGTGTTCTCCCATAATGCTGCTGTGTTCTCCCTTGATGCTGCTCATTTCTTATTTAATGATGCTGTGTTCTCCCATAATGCTTTTTTTTCTTCCTTAATGCTGCTGTTTTCTCCCTTAATGCTGCTGTGTTCTCCCTTGATGCTGCTGATTTCCTCTTTAATGATGCTGTAATCTCCCTTAATGCTGCTGTGTTCGCCCTCAATGCTGCTGTTTTTGCCCTTAATGCTGCTGTGTTCTCCCTTAATGCTGCTGTGTTCTCACATAATGCTGCTGTTTTCCCTTGATGCTGCTCATTTCTCTTTTAATGATGATGTGTTCTCTCTTAATGCTGCTGTGTTCTTCTTGAATGCTGCTGTTTTCTCCATTAGTACTGCTGTGTTCTTTCTTAATGTTGCTTTATTTCCCCTTAATGCTGCTGTGTTCTCCCTTAATGCTGCTGTGTTCTTCCTGAATGCTGCTGTTTTCTCCCTTAACACTGCTGTGTTCTCTCTTAATGCTGCTGTATTCAAACGTAATGCTGCTGTTTTCTTCCTTAATGCTGCTGTGTTCTTCCTGAATGCTGCTGTTTTCTCCATTAGTACTGCTGTGTTCTCTTTTAATGTTGCTATATTTCCCCTTAATGCTGCTGTGTTCTTCCTGAATGCTGCTGTTTTCTCCATTAGTACTGCTGTGTTCTCTTTTAATGTTGCTTTATTCTCCATTATTGCTGATGTGTTCTCCCTGAATGCTGCTGTTTTCTCCCTTAACACTGCTGTGTTCTCTCTTAATGCTGCTGTATTCAAACGTAATGCTGCTGTTTTCTTCCTTAATGCTGCTGTGTTCTTCCTGAATGCTGCTGTTTTCTCCATTAGTACTGCTGTGTTCTCTTTTAATGTTGCTATATTTCCCCTTAATGCTGCTGTGTTCTTCCTGAATGCTGCTGTTTTCTCCATTAGTACTGCTGTGTTCTTTCTTAATGTTGCTTTATTCTCCATTATTGCTGATGTGTTCTCCCTGAATGCTGCTGTTTTCTCCATTAATACTGCTGTGTTCTCCCTTTATGCTGCTGTTTTCTCCCCTAATGCTGCTGTGTTCTCCCTTAATGCTGGTGTGTTCTCCCTTAATGCTGGTGTGTTCTCCCTTAATGCTGCTGTGTTCTCCCACAAATCTGCTGTGTTCTCCCTTGATGCTGCTCATTTCTTATTTAATGATGCTGTGTTCTCTCTTAATGTTGCTTTATTCTCCATTATTGCTGATGTGTTCTCCCTGAATGCTGCTGTGTTCAAACGTAATGCTGCTGTTTTCTTCCCTAATGCTGTTGTTTTCTCAATTAATGTTGCTATTTTATCGTTTAATGCTGCTGTTTTCTCCTTTAATGCTGCTGTTTTCTCCCATAGTGCTGCTGTGTTCTCCCTTAGTGCTGCTGTGTTCTCCTTTAATGCTGCTGTTTTCTCCTTTAATGCTGCTGTTTTCTCCTTTAATGCTGCTGTTTTCTCCCTTAGTGCTGCTGTGTTCTCCCTTAGTGCTGATGTGTTCTCCTTTAATGCTGCTGTTTTCTCCTTTAATGCTGCTGTTTTCTCCCTTAGTGCTGCTTTTTTTTCCTTTAATGCTGCTGTTTTCTCCCTTAGTGCTGCTGTGTTCTCCCTTAGTGCTGCTGTGTTCTCCTGTAATGCAGCTGTTTTCTCCCTAATGCTGCTTCTTTCTCCATTAATGCTGCTGTGTTCTTACTTAATGCTGCTGTGTTCTCCCTTTATGCTGCTGTGTTCTCCCATAATCCTGCTGTGTTCTCCCCTGATGCTGCTCATTTCTCTTTTAATGCTGCTGTGTTCTCCCATAATGCTGCTGTTTTCTCTATTAATGCTGCTGTGTTCTTACTTCATGCTGCTGTGTTCTTTCTAGATGCTGCTGTGTTCTCCCCAATTGCTGCTTTTTTCCAATAATGCTCGTGTTCTCCTTTAATGCTGCTGTTTTCTTCCTTAATGCTGCTGTGTTCTCCCTTAATGCTGCTTTTTTCTCCATTAATGCTCGTGTTCTCCCTTGATGCTTCTCATTTCTTCCATAATGATGCTGTGTTCTTCCTTAATGCTGCTGTTTTCTCCCTTAATGCTGCTGTTTTCTCCCTTAGTGCTGCTGTGTTCTCCTTCAATGCTGCTGTTTTCTTTTTTAATGCTGCTTTTTTCTTTTTTAATGCTGCTGTTTTCTCCCTTAATGCTGCTGTTTTGTTCTCCTTTAATGCTGATGTTTTCTTTTTTAATGCTGCTGTTTTATCCCGTAACAGGACTCTCAGGTAAAACTAAAGGTGGTGGAATATGTTTTTATATCATTGAAAACTGGTGCACAGATGTCACAGTTTTAAACAAACACTGCAGCCCAGATCTAGAAACAAAGTTTTTTTTTTACCTGCACGCCATTTTATTCACCTTTTTTTTCCCTCCTTTATCTTGGTCGGTGTTTACATTCCACCTCAGGCTAATGTGGATGCTGCACAGAAAAGCCTGGCTGACCAGATAACCTGTTTGGAGCAGAAATATGCGGATTTACTTTTTATCATATTGGGGACAGGGCAAAACTGAAACATGAACTTCCAAAATACAGACAACACATCAATTGTCCCACCGGGGCAATAACATATTGGACCACTGCTATACTGTAGTTAAAGATGCATACCGCTCTGTGCCCAGTGCAGCTCTGGGACATTCTGATCACTGCTTGGTTCATCTTGTTCCAACATACAAGCAGAAACTAAAATCAGCTAAGCCTGTTGTTAAAACTGTGAATAAATGGACCAGCGAGGCAAAGCAGGAACTGCAGGACTGTTTTGACTGTATAGATTGGAGTGTTTTTGAGACTGCAACCAACAGTTCGGTTGAACTCACTGACACTGTGACATCGTACATTAGCTTCTGTGAGGACGTTTGTGTGCGTGGTGGATGATGCAGGCAACATGGGATTGCACTACATCTTAGAACATCTGGACAGCCCAACTCCATCCTAAAAAAGGCCCAGCAAAGGATGTACTTACTTTGTCAACTGAGGAAACACGGTCTGCCACATGAGCTGTTGAAACAGATCTACACCGCATGTCATTGAATCTGTCCTGTGCACATCCATCACAGTGTGGTTCGGTTCAGCCACAAAACAGGACTGTTATAATCCGCTCTTACCTTGTTACTTTCGTTTTCTATGGTTATATTTTCATTTGTATTTTCCGCTTGTGTACTTTGTTAGTTCTGTTATCCTCCGTTTTATTTTTCGTTAAAGTTTATTTCGGACTTTCGCTTTTTGTTCTTGTTAGATATGTGTGTGTGTTTTTGCCTGCCCGGCTTCCTTCTCCCCCCAGCGGCTTGGAGGGGTACTGTCCCCAGAAATTGCAGTGGAAGCCAGCCAATGGATCGCTGGAGGGCGGACCTCACTCACCTGTACCTCATTTTCCATCTAATCAGCTACCGCTTATAAACGCCGGCTTTTCCACCACGCATCGCCAGATTGTCTGCTTGTCACCGCGGTACAGTGACACCTGACTCCTGAGCTGATCTCTCTTTTTAAAGGACATTATCTTGTTGCTGTTCAAACTATTTTTCAACGTTGTTGTTTTTCTTCCCGGTTGATTCTAGCCCAGCGATCCATTCATCATCTGGCTTCCCTGTTGGTTCCTGGACTTGGCTCCTAGCTCCTGCGACCCTGGTTCATCTTCCACTACCACCCCTGCACTCCTGTTGGTTCCTGGACTTGGCTCCTAGCTCCTGTGACCCTGGTTCTTCTCCCACTGCCACTGTTTGTTCTGCCTAAGCTCTGGACAGTGTTGGACACCAACCCCTCTTGTTCCTGGACTCAGATCATAGCTCCTCTTACCCACAGTATTGCTCCAGCCGCTTCAGTGTCCTCTGTTTGGACCTATCACCATTTCCCCTGTTTGTCTGAATCTAATAAATATTCATTGTCAACTTTAGTTCTCGCTCCTTTTTGTGCATCCATACTTGGGTTCCCCTACGTTACGGGTTTTCTCAAACCCCCATATCATAACAGTACAATCTGGCCAGCATGGAACCCGTGGATGCACAAACAGGCGAGGACCTTACTGTGGGCATGGTCCTGACTCGGCACAACCAGATGTTGGACACCCTCACCCAGCGGCTCGCGGATCTTACCCAACAGGTTGCCCGTTTAAGCCCCCCAGTGCCGGTTCCTCTCGCTGAACCCCAGGTGCCTCTGGGGTCACCCGCTGTTCCTACAGAGCCTGGGGCCCCAGAGGTCCCTTTGGAGACACCCATCCCCAACCCCGAACCCTTTCATGGGGACTTGGACAGGTGCCGAGGTTTCCTGTTCCAGTCCCAATCTATCTTTCGTCAGCGTCCCGCCACATTTGCCACTGACGCTAGTAAGGTTGCCTTCATAATTGGTCATCTTAGGGGCAGAGCACTCTCTTGGGCTGAGGCGGTTCAGTCCCGAGAGGACCCACGGGGGGGGACGTTCTCTGACTTCCTCACCCGTTTTAAGGTTGTCTTTGATCACCCAGACCACTCGGGAAGTGCCTCAGCCCGCCTATTTTCCCTACGCCAAGGTTCCCGGTCGGTGGCAGAATATTCTATTGAGTTTTGGACCTTGGCTGCTGACTCAGGGTGGAATGAGGAGGCTCTTCGGGAGGCGTTCCAAAGGGGCCTCATGGAACCCCTGAGGGATGAGTTGGCGGTAAGGGAAGAAAACCCTGACCTTCATTCCCTGGTCGCCCTGGCTATCCGCCTGGATAACCGCCTCCGGGGTCGGCGCCGCGAAGGGGCAGCCAGGCTTGGCCCAGGGTCTCGTCCACCTGTTTCCTTGTTTTGTCCCCTGGAGCCCTCTGGCAGTCCCGTTGGCACGCCTTCATCCACTATACAACAGCCTGAACCGATGCAGTTGGGGCGTGCTAGGCTCACCCCCGAGGAGCGGGCTCGTCGCTTCAGAACCGGGCAGTGTTTGTATTGTGGCGAGGTGGGACATATTTTGCAGGTGTGCCCTACCCGACCAAAAGAGAGGGCTCGTCAGTAGCCGTGGGGGTACTGGCGGGCCACTCTCAGCAACCCCCACCACCCAGGGAACTTCACCTTCGGATTCGGGCCACCCTCTGCTGGCACGGCGGCTCAGTTCCCCTCCAGGCCCTTGTGGATTCGGGTGCAGAGGACAATTTGCTTGATGAGGGGCTGGCAGCCCAGACAGGGTGCACCCTTGAACCCCTCGATCCCCCGGTCACCGCGTGTGCCCTGGATGGAAGGGTCATTGCTCGGGTCACCCACCGCACCACACCTTTGACCCTTATTCTTTCGGGTAATCACCGGGAGACCCTTTCTTTCGCTGTAATCAAGGCTCCCCAGACCCCCCTAGTTCTGGGCTACCCCTGGTTAGCGCTCCATAATCCCCATATTGACTGGGCCCTAGGACGAGTGGCGGTCTGGAGCGACTTTTGTCATGCTAATTGTCTGGTCTCTGCCATTCCACAGCCAGGAAATCCGACTCACACTCCCCCTGACACAGAAGACACCGACCTATCCAACGTTCCCCAGGAGTATCATTTTCTCCGTGAGGTTTTTCGGAAAGACCGTGCCCAATCTCTACCCCCCCACCGACCCTATGACTGTGCCCTCGATCTATTACCTGGAGCTCCACTGCCTACCAGCCGGCTGTACAACATCTCTCGGGCTGAAAGGAGCGCCATGGAAACCTACATTTCCGACTCTCTCGCCGCGGGGATCATCCGCCCATCGTCCTCTCCCTTGGGGGCGGGGTTCTTCTTTGTGGAGAAGAAGGACAAAACCTTACGGCCGTGTATCGATTACCGGGGCCTTAATCAAATCACAGTGAAGAACCGTTACCCCCTGCCCTTGATTTCCTCTGCCTTTGACCCACTGCAGGGCGCCACCATCTTTACCAAGCTTGACCTACGTAACGCCTATCATCTGGTACGAATCCGGGAAGGCGACGAATGGAAGACAGCATTCAACACCCCATTGGGACACTTTGAATATCTTGTTATGCCTTTTGGGTTGTGTAATGCCCCAGGGGTGTTTCAGGCATTGGTAAACGATGTTCTCAGGGACTACCTCAACCGGTTTGTCTTCGTGTACATTGATGACATTCTCATCTTTTCCAGGTCACTGGAGGAACATAGCGCTCATGTTCGCCAGGTCCTCTCACGGCTCCTAGAAAACAAACTTTTCGTCAAGGCTGAAAAGTGTGAATTTCAGATGGACTCTGTGGAATTCCTGGGGGTGATTCTTGAGCGCGGCCAGGTTAGGGCCGACCCCCACAAGATTCGTGCGGTAACTGAGTGGCCTACACCCACCTCACGTAAGGAGCTCCAACGCTTCCTTGGTTTTGCCAACTTTTACCGGCGGTTCATCCGTAATTACAGCCAGGTCGCAGCACCCATCACTCGCCTTACCTCCACCAAGATCCCTTTCACCTGGCCCCCAGAGGCCGACGAAGCTTTCTCCCATCTCAAGGCCCTATTTACTTCAGCCCCCATCCTCATTCAACCAGATCCCGACAGGCAGTTCATCGTAGAGGTCGATGCATCGGACACGGGGGTGGGAGCTGTCCTATCCCAGCGAGCGGGGCCCGAGAACCGTTTACACCCATGTGCCTTTTTCTCCCGTCGCTTATCCCCAGCGGAGGCCAACTATGATGTGGGTGACCGTGAGCTGTTGGCAGTGAAACTGGCCCTGGAGGAGTGGAGACACTGGCTGGAGGGGAGCGCTCAGCCTTTTATCGTTTGGACGGATCATAAAAACCTGTCCTACATCCAGGCGGCAAAGAGGCTAAACTCCCGACAAGCAAGGTGGGCACTTTTTTTTAGTCGGTTTGACTTTGCTATGACCTACCGGCCCGGATCACGCAATATCAAACCGGATGCCCTATCTCGTCAATACTCCACAGAGGAAACTCCAGCCAGTTCGACAACCATTCTTCCACCCAGCCGGGTCATTGGATTACTCACATGGGACATTCGCAGGATTGTCACTGAGGCCCAGGCGCAGGAACCAGATCCCAGGTCAGGACCCCATGCCTGTCTTTTCGTCCCTACCACAGCTCGCTCCCCTGCCTTGCAGTGGGCCCATTGCTCCCGCATTGCCTGCCATCCTGGTGTTAGCCGCACACTGTCGCTGTTAAGGAGACACTTTTGGTGGCCATCCATGGAGGCTGATGTCAAGGAGTTTGTGGCCGCTTGCACGACATGCGCACGTAACAAGTCCTCCCACCAACCTCCAGCAGGGTTACTACATCCACTTCCAGTCCCGGGTCGCCCATGGTCCCACATAGCGTTAGATTTTGTCACCGGTCTACCTGAGTCAAGCGGGAATACGGTGATTCTAACCATGGTGGACCGGTTCTCCAAGGCTGTGCACTTTGCGGCCCTGCCCAAACTCCCCACAGCCTTCCAAACGGCGGAGCTATTAGTTAACCTGGTGTTTCGCGTGCATGGGATCCCTACGGACATTGTGTCGGACCGTGGGCCCCAGTTTACCTCCCAGGTCTGGAGGGCTTTCTGCAGAGCCTTGGGCGCGACGGTCAGCCTCTCGTCTGGCTTCCACCCTCAGTCCAATGGACAGGCGGAGAGGGCAAATCAGAGCTTGGAAGCCGCCCTACGATGCATGGCCGCCCGCAACCCCAGGGGTTGGAGCTCCCACCTAGCTTGGATCGAGTACGCCCACAACACCCTGATCTCGTCCGCCACAGGTTTTTCCCCCTTTGAGGCCTCCCTAGGCTATCAGCCCCCGTTGTTCCCCGAGCAGGAAGCAGACGTGGCAGTTCCCTCCATTGAGCAACATCTCCGTAGGTGCCGAAGAGTCTGGAAGACCACCCGGGCTGCTCTCCTCCGGACTCGTGACAACAACCGCCGGTCGGCAGACCGCCATCGGAGACCTGGCCCCCCCTACGCTCCCGGTCAGGTCGTATGGCTATCTACCACGAATATTCCCCTCCGCTCGGTATCCAAGAAACTCTCCCCCCGCTACATCGGCCCCTACGTCATTGAGAGGATTATTAACCCCACGTCTGTGCGTTTAAGACTCCCCCGCCACATGCGCATCCATCCCACATTCCACATCTCTCAGCTCAAACCAGTGGCCTCCTCCACCCTGAGCCCTCCTTCCGACCCCCCACCACCCGCCCGGCTCGTCGACGGCCATCCGGCATACACGGTCCGCCGATTGCTGGAGGTTCGGAGGCGAGGCCGAGGCCTTCAGTACTTGGTAGATTGGGAGGGCTACGGACTGGAGGAACGTTCCTGGATTCCCCGATCTGCCATCCTCGACACCAACCTGATCCGGGAGTTCCACCTCCGAAATCCTAATGGACCCGGTAGGCCGCCTGGAGGCGGTCGTTAAGGGGGGGGTACTGTTATAATCCGCTCTTACCTTGTTACTTTCGTTTTCTATGGTTATATTTTCATTTGTATTTTCCGCTTGTGTACTTTGTTAGTTCTGTTATCCTCCGTTTTATTTTTCGTTAAAGTTTATTTCGGACTTTCGCTTTTTGTTCTTGTTAGATATGTGTGTGTGTTTTTGCCTGCCCGGCTTCCTTCTCCCCCCAGCGGCTTGGAGGGGTACTGTCCCCAGAAATTGCAGTGGAAGCCAGCCAATGGATCGCTGGAGGGCGGACCTCACTCACCTGTACCTCATTTTCCATCTAATCAGCTACCGCTTATAAACGCCGGCTTTTCCACCACGCATCGCCAGATTGTCTGCTTGTCACCGCGGTACAGTGACACCTGACTCCTGAGCTGATCTCTCTTTTTAAAGGACATTATCTTGTTGCTGTTCAAACTATTTTTCAACGTTGTTGTTTTTCTTCCCGGTTGATTCTAGCCCAGCGATCCATTCATCATCTGGCTTCCCTGTTGGTTCCTGGACTTGGCTCCTAGCTCCTGCGACCCTGGTTCATCTTCCACTACCACCCCTGCACTCCTGTTGGTTCCTGGACTTGGCTCCTAGCTCCTGTGACCCTGGTTCTTCTCCCACTGCCACTGTTTGTTCTGCCTAAGCTCTGGACAGTGTTGGACACCAACCCCTCTTGTTCCTGGACTCAGATCATAGCTCCTCTTACCCACAGTATTGCTCCAGCCGCTTCAGTGTCCTCTGTTTGGACCTATCACCATTTCCCCTGTTTGTCTGAATCTAATAAATATTCATTGTCAACTTTAGTTCTCGCTCCTTTTTGTGCATCCATACTTGGGTTCCCCTACGTTACGGGTTTTCTCAAACCCCCATATCATAACAAGGACCAGATGCAGATTGCAAAGAGTGGTGGATAGAGTGGCAAAAATCATCGGTGCTCCTTTGCCCACCCTCCAGGATTTATACAAAACAAGGATCAGAAACCGGGCAGAAAAAATTATCACAACCTAGACACAAACTTTTTAACCTCCTACCCTCTGGCAGGCGCTACAGAGCCCTGCACACAAAATCAAACAGACACTGTAACAGTTTTTTTCCAAATGCCATCAAACTCATTAATAACTAAAACTGAACTGTTGTGTACATGCCATATTGTACTTTATACATGCTGTATATTACTGTAACTGCAGACCTCTACAAAGAATGCTCTGTAAGTAACCTCTTACTTTATCAATGAGTATCAAATGTCAGCGTAACCTTGACTTTTTACTATTATTTTATAGTTTCTGTTTTTGACAAACAATGTGAGCTTAGTTCTATATAGTTTTTTTATGGATGGTTATTTAAAGAAAAATTTGATTATTGTGCTCTTATGTTGTTAGGATGACTCATTCCGCCACCTTGACGTTGCTTTGCTCTCCCCATCCCCCCACCTCAGTCCAGCCTCTCTAAAGATCATCATTGAGGGAGAAGTTGTGACGGACAACATTCAAGACCTGCCAAAAGCTATGTGCATTCTGTTTGGACTTACTTACACCCTGCATCTCAACTATCCCAAATAAATGAGGAACACATTCCAGTTCATCCAACAGGTTCTTCTCTCACTGGGCCACAATTAACTAAAACCCAGATTACAAACTCTGAAAAACCAGCTTGCACTGTAAGTAATTGCTATGGCAAGTTTAATGTGAGAAGGCATGGCTACTTGTTTTTCCAGTGCCTTTTTCCCCACTACAGCCTTGTGTCTCTGTATTCATTGTATTGTTATTGTCCGTTCTTTGACCCCAATAGCACCAACAAACCTTGAAAGTTTGCTAAAATACAATCCAATTGTCTCACAATGTCCCTTTGTCACCAGTGATAAAAAAGGAAATGTTAAACAGGTTTGTTCGATTTTGTATTATGTGAGAACTGATTTAAGTTTATTGTGGGATGGGAATGTCCAGCCACTTGTGTTCTACAGTTCAGGATGTAGACATATTTTCTCAGGACTGCATATTAGTGTTCAGTTGACAAGATAAACTTAACACAGTTCATTAGTCAAGTTAAAGTTTTATCAACTTGTATCAAGTTTTAAATGTATTCAAGTGTTCATTTGTTCACAAGTATATAGCAGATATTGTTGAATGTTTATGGCAAGCTGTTTTAGCTTTTAATCCTCTTTTTCTTGATATCAGGAATTCAATTTTTGATATCAAGAATTAAATTCTAACTAGTAAAAAATGAATTCTTACTAGTAAAAATTAAATTTTTGATATCAAGAATTAAATTCTAACTAGTAAAAAATGAATTCTTACTAGTAAAAATTAAATTTTTGATATCAAGAATTAAATTCTAACTAGTAAAAAATGAATTCTTACTAGTAAAAATTAAATTTTTGATATCAAGAATTAAATTCTAACTAGTAAAAAATGAATTCTTACTAGTAAAAATTAAATTTTTGATATCAAGAATTAAATTCTAACTAGTAAAAAATGAATTCTTACTAGTAAAAATAAAATTTTTGATATCAAGAATTGAATTATTACATGTTCTAATGATAATTAGGTTATTTGCATGTGGATTTATAGGCGGGGCTAACTTGGGTTGTGCTTTTCTTAAAGAGACAACATCATGAACCACATGTACTGCAAGCTATTGTAAACAAAATAGTAAAGGTTGTACATTACAGATTTTGCAGCATACTCGAGCATTTACATTAAAAAATAAACATGTTTAAAAACTGCAGACTGAAAATACATCTAACCCATCTATGCTCTATCACGTAATCTACATATCAGTATTAAACCACATTTCTTTTGTAAAGTCTAGGTTCAGTAGATGGCACTTGGAAACAGATTTGAGAATAAAAGCCTTTTGAAACCAGAGACTGAACGGTCTACTAAATAAATACACATTTTTTAGAAAAAAAAAACAGATCTTAGATGTCAATACTGTGAAATAAACATATGGGAGAATTTTTTTTAATTAAAGTCAATTATTGATCATTACATTTGATTTCCAATCACTTGCAATGCCTGTTTAAGACAAAGCTCCTGATTCTCAGTGTTTCACATGACAGTGATTTATATACAGTGTTAGAGACAAAAATCCTGAAAAAATAGTGTACAGATTTTTAATTGTGTCCATGTGATATAGCCACCACAGTGAATATAATGCTGCTTTATGGTAAATGTCTCATGTCATCTCATGAATTTGACAAAAGTTTGCAGACAGTATAACTGGTATTCTATATCCCCAATAACATGACCTTTTACTGTATTTATTTTATGATAAATCACTGTCAGATGTGTGTAATACCAGGACTATGGTCAGTGTAATGGGAGCATGGTTGCCAGAAACCTATGTAAGTCATCTCACAGATGGCAACAACAAATGCGCTACAATAACCAAAACTAAAAAAAATACATTTTTTACTAGTAAGAATTAAATTTTTACTAGTTAAAATTGTATTCAAATGAGTCTGTTTAAATATATCCAATAGTAGCTCATTGTCACTGCATGTGGGTTCTTCCTGAATGCTGCTTTCTCCCTTAATGCTGCAGTGTTCTCCCTCAATGCTGCTGCTTTCTCCTGTAATGCTGCTGTTTTATCCCTTAATGCTGCTGTTTTCTCCTTAAATGCTGCTGTTTTCTCCCTTAAAACTGCTGTGTTCTCTCTTAACGGTGCTGTGTTCTCCCTTAATGCTGCTTTTTTTTCTCCATTAATGCTCCTGTTTTCTCCCATAATGCTGCTGTGTTCTCACCTGATGCTGCTTATTTCTCCATTAATGATCCTGTGTTCTCCTTTAATGATGCTATTTTCTCCATTAGTGCTGCTGTGTTCTCTCTTAATGCTGCTGTTTTCTCCATTAACACTGCTGTGTTATTACTTAATGCTGCTGTGTTCTCCCTTTATGCTTCTGTGTTCTTTTCTTTCTTTATTTATTTATACAGGAAAATTTTAAGTAACATCAAAATATGCCACATTTAAAACTGGCCTGACTCAGTTAAAAAACTGTTTTACAGCAGGTTCCTGTTCTTCAGCACACAAAACACAAAGAAAAACACAGAAACAAACTAACACCAAAACATACAAAATGACAAAGCATAACAACATGAAATACAGTACAAACTCACAAACAGATGGGGGGGGGGGGGGGGGGGGGGTATTTACATTACAAACTTAGAATCAATGATTACAAATATAACTTTACATAAGGTATTGTTTATATCCTTGTTTAAACTGTACACTAGATGTACTCATTCTTATATTATATGGAATCTCATTCCAGACTTTGGTGTATGTATGACGGAAAGATCTATAACCATAATTATTTTTATAAGCTGGAACGGGGATAAGTACATTTGAGACCGACCTAGTGATATGTTCTTGCCTTTGATTAGACCTTGGAAATAAATCAATCAATAATGAAGAAGAATTGGTATGTTGAATCTGAAAATAAAATCTCATCGCATGAGTGTTTACATAATTCTGAAAAGTCAATGCTTTCGAATGTGTAAGAGCAGCACAGTGATGAGTCCAAAAGGGCAGATTAGTATGAATTTTATAAGCTCTATTATAGAGTTTAACAATTGGTTAAATAATTTCCTTAGCAGTAAGGGACCAAACAGGTAAACAGTACGAAATCGTTGAAAGAATCACTGCATGTAAATATATATAAGAAACATTATGTGTAAGATATGATCTAATTTTCTTATAGACATACAATTTCTTATTGAGTTTTTTTGTTAAATTCTGAGTATGATTTAGAAATGTGAGAGATGAATCCAAATAAACTCCTAAATATTTATATAACTTTGTAATCTTTAATACCTGGTGTGCATAACAGATGGGCTCTGAAACAGTTATAGATTTCCTAGCGGAGTGAAAATACATACATTCTGTTTTTTTTACATTTATAGTTAAATGATTCAAATTGAACCATTTATGAAGAGATTGAAGGTCAATGGAAAGTTTTGAATTTATTTCATCTGCATTTGGACCAGAAAAAAAGATCACTGTGTCATCAGCATACAAAAGACAATTTGAATGTCTGCAGATTTTAGGAAGATCATTGATGTATAAAAGAAAAAGTAATGGACCCAAAATGCTGCCCTGGGGAACTCCTAGACTACATGCTATGGGAGAAGATGTTACATGATCAATTTTAACTGACTGGTATCTATTTGACAAGTAAGAGGAGAGCATCAATATCACCTCAGAAGAAAAATTAAAAGACCAAAATTTATTTAACAAAATGTGATGATTCACTGTATCAAAGGCTTTACGAAAATCTATAAAGACAGCTCCAGTAATCTGTCCTTTATTAAGAGAAATACGTATTTGTTCAGTAAAAAACAATAATGCAGACATGGTTGATCGAGTAGAACGAAATCCATACTGAAAATCACTAAGAAGATTAATATTTTCAAGATAATGGCTTAACTGATTATAGAGAATTTTTTCTAATATTTTAGACATTACTGGAAGAATGGATATAGGTCTATAGTTTGAAACTATAATTCTCCCATAATGCTGCTGTGTTCTCCCCTGATGCTGCTGTATTCATTGTTAATGCAGCCGTTTTATCTTTTAATACTGCTTTTTCTCCTTCATTGCTGCTGTTTTCTCTCTTAATGCTGCTGTTTTCTCCAATTATGCTGATGTGTTCTCTTTTAATGCTGCTTTGATACTTGTTAATGTTACTGTGGTCTCCCTTTATGCTGCTGTTTTCTCTGTCATTGCTGCTGTGTTATCTCCTAATGCTGCTGTTTTCTCTTTTAATGCTGCTGTGTTATCTCCTAATGCTGCTGTGTTCTCCCTTATTGCTGCTGTTTTCTCCATTGATACTGCTGTGTTCTTCCTTAATGCTGCTGTGTTTTTGATAATGCTGCTTTATTCTCCATATATGCTGCTGTGTTCTTCCTGAATGCTGCTTTGTCCTTTAATGCTGCGGTGTTCTTCTTTATTGCTGCCGTTTTCTCCTTTAATGCTGCTGCTTTCTCCCTTAATGCTGCTGTGTTCTTCATTAATGCTGCTGTGTTCTTCCTTAATGCTGCCGTGTTCTCCATTCATGCTGCTGTGTTCTCCCTTATTGCTGCTGTGTTCTCCATTAATGCTACTGTGGTCTCTCTTATTGCTGCTGTGTACGGTGTTAATGCTGCTGTTTTCTCATTTAATGCTGCTGTTTTATCCCTTAATGCTGCTATGTTCTCCCATAATGCTGCTGTGTTCTCCCCTGATGCTGCTCATTTCTCTTTTAATGCTACTGTGTTCTCCCTTAATGCTCCTGTGTTCTCCTATAATGCTGCTGTGTTCTCACCTGATGCTGCTCATTTCTCCATTAATGATGCTGTGTTCTCCTCTAATGATGCTATTTTCTCCATTAATGCTGCTGTGTTCTCCCAAAATGCTGCTGTTTTCTCCATTAATGCAGCGGTGTTCTTACTTAATGCTGCTGTGTTCTCCCTTTTTGCCGCTATGTTCTCCCTTAATGCTGCTGTGTTTTCCCTTAATGTTGCTGTGTTCTCCATTAATGCTGCTGTGTTCTCCCTTAACACTAGAATGATTATGCTTACGCTTTTTTGCGCAAGGGACTTTTGCCTCTCAATCCCCCGCTCCCCTGTTGTGAGCCACTTAGTACCCATTATCATGGTAATGACCCACAGCCTGTCTACACACAAACACCTCTCATCCCCCTGCCCAAATTCTACAGACAGGCCTGAGTGAGCTGGCGTTTCTTTCTGGGAGGGCTGCAAAGCTCTTCATCGGATTTACCATTGCTATCCCCATCTGTCGACAGTTCTGAGCTCAACTCGGTGTCAGAATGAGCTACTTCATCCAAAGTTAGTACCTCTCCTCCATCTGACTCGCAGTCATCAATAGCATTCAGTAACTCCAACACTTGCAAAAGAGTATAGGTCCTCTTGTGTGCCATTGTGTTTCTGTTTGCTCCACACAGGATAGCAGGAAAATGAAAATGATCTGTTCTCATCTGTGTGTCTGCTTTTATTCAGAATCATAAGAACAGGACTACAGCCATGCAAATAGTTGTAAATCATTTCACGTTGGTGGTGTCCATCTCCATCTCTGATTTACACATATATGCATCTCTTACTTTATATACTTGAATTCTATATACTTCATATTCAATTCTATATACTTTATACATATACAGTGTATCACAAAAGTATACACCCCTCACATTTCTGCAAATATTTCATTATATCTTTTCATGGGACAACACTATAGACATGAAACTTGGATATAACTTAGAGTAGTCAGTGTACAGCTTGTATAGCAGTGTAGATTTACTGTCTTCTGAAAATAACTCAACACACAGCCATTAATGTCTAAATAGCTGGCAACATAAGTGAGTACACCCCACAGTGAACATGTCCAAATTGTGCCCAAATGTGTCGTTGTCCCTCCCTGGTGTTATGTGTCAAGGTCCCAGGTGTAAATGGGGAGCAGGGCTGTTAAATTTGGTGTTTTGGGTACAATTCTCTCATACTGGCCACTGGATATTCAACATGGCACCTCATGGCAAAGAACTCTCTGAGGATGTGAGAAATAGAATTGTTGCTCTCCACAAAGATGACCTGGGCTATAAGAAGATTGCTAACACCCTGAAACTGAGCTACAGCATGGTGGCCAAGGTCATACAGCGGTTTTCCAGGACAGGTTCCACTCGGAACAGGCTTCGCCAGGGTCGACCAAAGAAGTTGAGTCCACGTGTTCGGCGTCATATCCAGAGGTTGGCTTTAAAAAATAGACACATGAGTGCTGCCAGCATTGCTGCAGAGGTTGAAGACGTGGGAGGTCAGCCTGTCAGTGCTCAGACCATACGCCGCACACTGCATCAACTCGGTCTGCATGGTCGTCATCCCAGAAGGAAGCTGACACACAAGAAAGCCCGCAAACAGTTTGCTGAAGACAAGCAGTCCAAGAACATGGATTACTGGAATGCCCTGTGGTCTGACGAGACCAAGATAAACTTGTTTGGCTCAGATGGTGTCCAGCATGTGTGGCGGCACCCTGGTGAGAAGTACCAAGACAACTGTATCTTGCCTACAGTCAAGCATGGTGGTGGTAGCATCATGGTCTTGGGCTGCATGAGTGTTGCTGGCACTGGGGAACTGCAGTTCATTGAGGGAAACATGAATTCCAACATGTACTGTGACATTCTGAAACAGAGCATGATCCCCTCCCTTCGAAAACTGGGCCTCATGGCAGTTTTCCAACAGGATAACGACCGCAAACACAACCTCCAAGATGACAACTGCCTTGCTGAGGAAGCTGAAGGTAAAGGTGATGGACTAAACCCAATTGAGCACCTGTGGCGCATCCTCAAGTGGAAGGTGGAGGAGTTCAAGGTGTCTAACATCCACCAGCTCCGTGATGTCATCATGGAGGAGTGGAAGAGGATTCCAGTAGCAACCTGTGCAGCTCTGGTGAATTCCATGCCCAGGAGGGTTAAGGCAGTGCTGGATAATAATGGTGGTCACACAAAATATTGACACTTTGGGCACAATTTGGACATGTTCACTGTGGGGTGTACTCACTTATGTTGCCAGCCATTTAGACATTAATGGCTGTGTGTTGAGTTATTTTCAGAAGACAGTAAATCTACACTGCTATACAAGTTGTACACTGACTACTCTAAGTTATATCCAAGTTTTATTTCTATAGTGTTGTCCCATGAAAAGATATAATAAAATATTTGCAGAAATGTGAGGGTTGTACTCACTTTTGTGATACACTGTATATATATATACAGTACATATACAGTATATATATATATATATATATATATATATACATATATATATATATATATATAATTCATATATGTATTTTCATATATATGTGTGTGTATGTATATATATACAGTGTATCACAAAAGTGAGTACACCCCTCACATTTCTGCAAATATTTCATTATATCTTTTCATGGGACAACACTATAGACATGAAACTTGGATATAACTTAGAGTAGTCAGTGTACAACTTGTATAGCAGTGTAGATTTACTGTCTTCTGAAAATAACTCAACACACAGCCATTAATGTCTAAATGGCTGGCAACATAAGTGAGTACACCCCACAGTGAGCATGTCCAAATTGTGCCCAAAGTGTCAATATTTTGTGTGACCACCATTATTATCCAGCACTGCCTTAACCCTCCTGGGCATGGAATTCACCAGAGCTGCACAGGTTGCTACTGGAATCCTCTTCCACTCCTCCATGATGACATCACGGAGCTGGTGGATGTTAGACACCTTGAACTCCTCCACCTTCCACTTGAGGATGCGCCACAGGTGCTCAATTGGGTTTAGTCCATCACCTTTACCTTCAGCTTCCTCAGCAAGGCAGTTGTCATCTTGGAGGTTGTGTTTGGGGTCGTTATCCTGTTGGAAAACTGCCATGAGGCCCAGTTTTCGAAGGGAGGGGATCATGCTCTGTTTCAGAATGTCACAGTACATGTTGGAATTCATGTTTCCCTCAATGAACTGCAGCTCCCCAGTGCCAGCAACGCTCATGCAGCCCAAGACCATGATGCTACCACCACCATGCTTGACTGTAGGCAAGATACAGTTGTCTTGGTACTTCTCACAAGGGCGCCGCCACACATGCTGGACACCATCTGAGCCAAACAAGTTTATCTTGGTCTCGTCAGACCACAGGGCATTCCAATAATCCATGTTCTTGGACTGCTTGTTTTCAGCAAACTGTTTCCGGGCTTTCTTGTGCGTCAGCTTCCTTCTGGGATGACGACCATGCAGACCGAGTTGATGCAGTGTGCGGCGTATGGTCTGAGCACTAACAGGCTGACCTCCCACGTCTTCAACCTCTGCAGCAATGCTGGCAGCACTCATGTGTCTATTTTTTAAAGCCAACCTCTGGATATGACGCCGAACACGTGGACTCAACTTCTTTGGTCGACCCTGGCGAAGCCTGTTCCGAGTGGAACCTGTCCTAGAAAACCGCTGTATGACCTTGGCCACTATGCTGTAGCTCAGTTTCAGGGTGTTAGCAATCTTCTTATAGCCCAGGCCATCTTTGTGGAGAGCAACAATTCTATTTCTCACATCCTCAGAGAGTTATTTGCCATGAGGTGCCATGTTGAATATCCAGTGGCCAGTATAAGAGAATTGTACCCAAAACACCAAATTTAACAGCCCTGCTCCCCATTTACACCTGGGACCTTGACACATGACACCAGGGAGGGACAACGACACATTTGGGCACAATTTGGACATGTTCACTGTGGGGTGTACTCACTTATGTTGCCAGCTATTTAGACATTAATGGCTGTGTGTTGAGTTATTTTCAGAAGACAGTAAATCTACACTGCTATACAAGTTGTACACTGACTACTCTAAGTTATATCCAAGTTTCATGTCTATAGTGTTGTCCCATGAAAAGATATAATGAAATATTTGCAGAAATGTGAGGGGTGTACTCACTTTTGTGATACACTGTATATATATATATATATATATATGAGTGTGTGTGTGTGTGTGTGTGTGTATATACATACATACATACATACATATATGTATGTACTGTATATGTGAATACTATTTGAAAACTACTATATATGAAACTATTTGAAAACGTTCGTACAAACCTCTGTTTGACCATGCTGGCTAGCAAGAGACAGAATCATAGATTAGTTGGGGGTGGGTTGAA
This sequence comes from Trichomycterus rosablanca, assembly GCF_030014385.1. NCBI lineage: Eukaryota > Metazoa > Chordata > Actinopteri > Siluriformes > Trichomycteridae > Trichomycterus > Trichomycterus rosablanca. Next base: position 17,670,386 of record NC_085991.1, on the reverse strand, counting down.
TAGTGTGTTATCTGCAAGCATATGCATGAAAAAAGAGGACTGATAGTGCTCTAATGGTTATGCAGATTTTCAGTCAAGCTAGTGTTAATGCTGCTTTTTTCTCCATTGATGCCTCTGTTTTCTCCATTAATGCTGCTGTGTTCTCCCTTAATGCTGCTTTTTTCTCCATTGATGCTTCTGTTTTCTCCATTAATGCTGCTGTGTTCTCCCATAATGCTGCTGTGTTCCCACCTGATGCTGCTTATTTCTCCCTTAATGCTGCTGTGTTCTCCCATAATGCTGCTGTGTTTCCCCTCAATGCTGATGTGTTCTCCCTTAATGCTGCTGTGTTCTCCCTTAATGCTGCTTTTTTCTCCATTGAAGCTTCTGTTTTCTCCATTAATGCTGCTGTGTTCTCCCATAATGCTGCTGTGTTTCCCCTCAATGCTGCTGTGATCTCCATTAATGCTGCTGTGTTCTCCCTTAATGCTGCTTTTTTCTCCATTGATGCTCCTGTTTTCTCCATTAATGCTGCTGTTCTCCCATAATGCTGCTGTGTTCCCACCTGATGCTGCTTATTTCTCCCTTAATGCTGCTGTGTTCTCCCATAATGCTGCTGTGTTTCCCCTCAATGCTGATGTGTTTTCCCTTAATTCTGCTGTGTTCTTCGTTAATGCTGCTGTTTTCTCCATTCATACTGCTGTGTTCTCCCCTAATGTTGCTGTGTTCTCCATTAATGCTGCTGTGTTCTCCCTTAATGCTGCTTTTTTCTCCATTGATGTTCCTGTTTTCTCCATTAATGCTGCTGTGTTCTCCCATAATGCTGCTTTGTTCCCACCTGATGATGCTTATTTCTCCCTTAATGCTGCTGTGTTCTCCCATAATGCTGCTGTGTTTCCCCTCAATGCGGATGTTTTCTCCCTTAATGCTGCTGTGTTCTCCCTTAATGCTGCTTTATTCTCTCTTAACCCTTTCATGCCTGAGTGGAACATTCCATTTTCAGACACTATGTAACATAGTCATAGAAAAAACCTTATTGTGTAAATATCGTACATAGCATAGACTGTGTATACACACCATTATAACCAGAAGAATCAGTTCTTTAAAATGATATAAAACTCAGTATGGTTATTTAAGTGTAATATAACCAAATCTATACAAAAATCCTCCAAAATCAACCTAAAAAACCTCTAAATTTTTATTTCATACATAAGTACTTACATTTTTAACACATTTCTGTGCAATATAGAGAAAAATATAGAATAATGTTTGCAATTTTGTGAGCCATTTGTCAAGAAAATAATTTTGAATCTATCATCTTCTATTCAAAAGTTATAATCAATTCAGCAGAAGGTGTCATTTAGCAATTTAGAATGTTCGTGTAGCTCCTTTTTTACTTCACTTTTTACCAATGTCAGCATACACTATAAACCAATGAAAGTGTACTTTTATGGAAAATAAAGACTACATATACACACCATTATAACCAGGAGAATCAGTTCTTTAAAATTATATGAAACTCAATGTTTTTCAAATGTAATATAATAAATGTTTATAAAAAAACGTTCAAAACCAACCTAAAAGATCTCTCGTTTTTTATTTAATTCATAAATACTTACATTTTTAACACATTTATGTGCAATATAGAGAAAAAAATAGAATATATAAAATGTTTGCAATTTTCTGAGCCATTTGTCAAGAAAATAATTTTGAATCTATCATGTTCTATTCAAAAGTTATAATCAATTTAGCAGAAGGTGTCATTTAGCAATTTAGAATGTTCGTGTAGCTCCTTTTTTTACTTCACTTTTTACCAATTTCAGCATACACTATAAACCAATGAAAGTGTACTTTTTTCTTAATTATTACTAAATGGTCAACATCCATATTTTTGAAATAAGACAGCAGATAAAATGTATTTGACAAAATAAGCACTCCAACAACAGTGTATAGTTCAAAAACATTAAAGATTTTTATTAGAATTATATACACTTCTCATTCTATAAATAATTTCAAAACAACAATACAATATAGTTTAGCACTACTGAAGAACAATGAACAATGCATCACTCCATAAAACAAACTCTCAAATAATCCAGTTCAACAATACAAGAAAAAGCAATTATTTGTTCAGTATAATCATTGAACAATTCATTAAACAGTTTTGAGGCAACAGGATATCAAATCTCATCTAAGCCATTTTGCCAAAAAATTCACTACAAAATATTTAACAGACAATGCACAATGGATAATTACCTCAAATTACCTCCTTCCAATGAACAATGCACAATGAACTTTGACCTGTGAAGAGAAAGAGAAACAAAGAACATATACACAAACACAGGGGTTGAGGAAGGATGAGAGGGGCTAACAGTAGAAGACAGAAGCCCTATGTAGGCCTAACTGCGAAACTCATCTTTTTCGCTAGAAAAAGTCCTGAAACAAAATGAAACTATTAACAACGGCTATGTCCACAAAATGGAAGAAAAGTGTTTTCCACCACTTTTGAGTTTTCTGAAGCAGACTGTATGTGTTTAACATTTGATCAGATCTGTCAACACCTCCCATGTGTTTATTGTAGTCCTTTACTACAGCTGGTTGACGGACTACTTTTTTGTCTCACATGGCACCATTCTTTACCATTCTATAAACCTCTGATGAATCATTAACATTGTGGAAATTAGAGAGGCATGTAACTGCTCGCGTGTCCTTCCACTGAACAACTAAGACATTTCCATCATTCTACACCACCTCATATCACCACGGTTAGCTTGTCGCTCCCATTTTTTTTTACATCTTTGAAATTCACTGGGAATTTCTTACGATTAATCCTACATGTCCCACAAGCATCGATTCCCCACTCCTTAAGTCGGACCATAACAGTTGGTGATGTATAGAAGTTGTCAAACCAAACTGTGTGACCTTGATTTTTAAATGGCTGCACAAGGTCTTCGATCACTTTTATAGCCAAATCAAATGTGCCCATCAAGACTGCCTGTGTATACATCAAAGTCTAAGGTATATCCCGAATCTGAAGTTGCAATGACCCACAATTTGAAACCCCAGCGAGTAGGTTTGCCCTTCATATACTGCTTGAATCCTGATCGACCTTTTGATTTTACCATTCTCTCGTCTATGCTCAGATTTTCATCAGCCTGAAAAAGCTGCTGAAACTTGGTTTTCAGGTAGTCCATCAGGTAACGCAACTTCCTAAGACGATCAAGATTATTTTCTGTGGCAGGATCTACAACATGGAGGGCTGCCATCAATTCCTTGAAACGGTCACTGGACATGAATAACTTGGCCCATGAACCCTGAAGAGATCTGGTTCCCCAATATCTGTGAATGCTGTGGAGGGACGTGAAACCCATGTAAATTAGGAGCCCAAGAAACCGGTAGAATTCATCCAGGGTCACTTCTTCCCATGCCCCGTGATGGTTCGCATAAGATGGCCTATTCAGTACAAGCTCCCACCCCTTAGAGTTTGTAAACTGGCAAATCTCAGCAACAATTGTGTACGTGAAAAACAACTTGAAGAAGTCGATTTCACACAGGGTACTTGTGGCTGACCGTACAGCCCTATGCACACTTCCCAGATCAATGCCTACTGGACGAGAGGGATTAAATGGTATGGGCTCTGGTGCTTCTGTGTCTACATCAGCTTAGGAAGGAAAGGATACAGAGTCAGGGAAGCGTTTCTGCTTCCTTTTTGACATGGTTTAAGAAAGACTAACCAAACCCATAAAAGAAAACAAACATTAGTAAAAATCATGATCTGAGTTTGTACTCTTTTGTTGATTTTAACTTTTGTTGGCAGCCCTGATTGTGTGTGTGGGTGCAAATGCTGACATTTAATGTCAGCATAAATGTACACACACACATTTACAAATACACACACTTGGAATACATGTATTTACCGATAGGAGGTTGTTGGTTGATCCCTCTGCTCATCTTGCTCTTCTTCATCCTCTTCTTCCCCTTCATCCAGGAGCTCCATGTCCATGAAGTCCTCCTCTTCAATGGTCATGCTTTTATGATCTTCATCACTGTCATGTTCAGCAATAAGTTTAAGCTCGTCAGGGCCTAGCCGCCGTCTCCTCTTCAGAGACTTCATAAGGCGTGCCTATTGAGCCTTGTCTCCATCCATCTCAGAATAATAAAAAAAGAGATTACAATGAATAAAGGTGGTGACAGTGATGTTATTTTAAAAATGCTGCTATTTTTTAATGCTGCTGTTTTCTCCCTTAATGCTGCTGTGTTCTCCCTTGAAGCTGCTCATTTCTCCCTTAATGCTGCTGTGTTCTCCCATAATGCTGCTGTGTTCTCACTTAATGCTGCTCATTTCTATTTTAATGATGCTGTGTTTTCCCTTTATGCTGCTAATTTCTTCCTTAATGCTACTGTGTTCTCCCATAATGCTGCTTTATTCTCCATTGATGCTGCTGGGTTCTTCCTGAATGCTGCTTTCTCCTTAAATGTTGCTGTTTTCTCCCTTAAAACAGCTGTGTTCTCTCTTAACGGTGCTGTGTTCTCCCTTAATGCTGCTTTTTTTCTCCATTAATGCTCCTGTTTTCTCCAAAAATGCTGCTGTGTTCTCACCTGATGCTGCTTATTTCTCCATTAATGATCCTGTGTTCTCCTTTAATGATGCTATTTTCTCCATTAGTGCTGCTGTGTTCTCTCTTAATGCTGCTGTTTTCTCCATTAACACTGCTGTGTTATTACTTAATGCTGCTGTGTTCTCCCTTTATGCTGCTGTGTTCTCCCTTAATGCTGCTGTTTTATCCCTTAATGCTGCTGTGTTCTCCCATAACGCTTCTGTGTTCTCCCATAATGCTGCTGTGTTCTCCCCTGATGCTGCTGTATTCATTTCTCTTTTAATGCTACTGTGTTCTCCCTTAATGATGCTATTTTCTCTATTAATGCAGCGGTGTTCTTACTTAATGCTGCTGTGTTCTCCCTGTTTGCTGCTGTGTTCTCCCTTAATGCTGCTGTGTTTTCCCTTAATGCTCCTGTTTTCTCCCTGAGTGCTGCTGTATTCTCCCTTAATGCTGCTGTGTTCTCCTTTAATGCTGTAGTGTTCTTCCTTAATACTGCTGTTTTCTTCCTTAATGCTGCTTTGTTCTCCCCTGATGCTGCTCATTTCTCTTTTAATGCTACTGTGTTCTCCCTTAATGCTCCTGTGTTCTACCATAATGCAGCTGTGTTCTCACATGATGCTGCTCATTGCTCCATTAATGATGCTGTGTTTTCCCAAAATCCTACTGTTTTCTCCATTAATGCTGCGGTGTTCTTACTTAATGCTGCTGTGTTCTCCCTTTTTGCTGCTATGTTCTCCCTTAATGCTGCTGTATTCTCACTTAATGCTGTTATGTTCTCCCTTAATGCTCCTGTTTTCTCTCTGAATGCTGCTGTATTCTCCCTTAATGCTGCTGTGTTCTCCCTGAATGCTGCTGTTTTCTCCATTGATACTGCTGTGTTCTCCCCTAATGCTGCTGTGTTCTCCCATAATGCTGCTGTTTTCTCCCTCAATGCTGCTGTATCCTTCAATTATGCTGTTGTGTTCTCTTTTAATGCTGCTTTGTTTTTTGTTAATGTTGCTGTGGTCTCCCTTAATGGTGCTGTTTTCTCCCTTAATGCTACTGTGTTCTCCTTGAATGCTGCTGTTTTCTCCATTGATACTGCTGTGTGTCGACCATTTTGTCCATGCTTTAAACATAGACCCTGAGCGCCGGCTGGATTAACGCACACTCCTCAGATGCCTTTAGGATAATTTATTTTTGTTTTGTTTGTGTAGACAAAAGATGATAATACTTAATTTTACATCAGAATTTTATGAAGTTGAAGAGCGTGGTCAAAACAGTGTGTTTCACCAAACACCCAGATCTTCCACCATGAGTACCTTTCAATGTTCAATTTTAGTGTTAATGTTCACAAAATTAAATACTATCAGTTTTATTCTGCTTCAAGCGAAAGGCAGATCTTAGTAATGGGTCTTTCCAATTCATTCGTTTGTGTTTTAACTCGTACTTTACGCACAAGTCCTTTAGAGTCTTTTATAGTTTCTGTGATTCGCCCCATACACCACGAATTTCTGGGGGCAGAATCATCTACTATAAGGACTAGATCTCCGACTAAAAAGTTCCGGTGAACTTTATTCCACTTTTGATGTTGTTGCAGTAAAGGAAGGTATTCTTTTGCCCATCTTTTCCAAAATAGGTCACTAATATACTGCACTTGTTTCCAGCGTCTTTTCCCGTATGTCTCACATTTAGTAAACAGACCAGGTGGGAGAATGGGTTTCCCTTTTAACAGCAAAAGGTGATTTGGTGTTAACGCTTCAAGATAGTTTGGATCATCACTGGATGGTGTTATTGGTTTATCATTTAGAATAGCCTCAACCTCACAAAATATGTTATTGAGGGCTTCATCATCAACCATTTGCTGTTTAGTAACAGAGCACAGGATTCTTTTAGTTTGTTGTACGAGACGTTCCCAAACGCCTCCATGGTGAGCTCCATGAGGAGGATTAAAAGTCCATTTTATTCCTTCCTGTAGGAAAGTACCCTTTATTTTCTTTTGATTCAGATTTTGTAGCGCCTGTTTTAACTCACAATTTGCACTCACAAAATTTGTTCCATTGTCAGATCGTATTTCTTTGACCTGACCCCTTCGACATAGAAATCTCCTTATGGCATTGATGCAGGAATCTGTATCCAGCGTGTGAGCCACTTCTAAATGAACAGCACGACATGTTAGACATGTGAATATGACACCATAACGTTTGACTACATTCCTTCCTCTTTTTACCCCAATGGGTCCAAAATAATCCATTCCAACCAATGTGAATGGTGGGAGGTCTATTAAAAGTCGATCAGATGGGAGATCAGCCATTTTTTGTTCTCCATATCTTTGACTATATCTGCGGCATGTCATACATTCTCTAATGACCTTTCTAGCCAATGAATTGGCATGTGGAATCCAAAATTGCTGAAGTAAAGTGGAAAGCATATGATTTCTTCCACTATGTCCAACCTTTTCATGCACACAGCGAAGGATGAGCTTTGAGATGTTACTGTTCTTTGGCAGAATGGCAGGATGTTTTACCTCCTCAGGCAACACAGATCGGTTCAACCGACCTCCTACTCTTAGGATTCCATCGACCATTATAGGATCCAGTTTGTGCAGATGACTGGATTTCTTTATGGCTTTTCCACTGCTCAGATTTGATATCTCATCAGTTAAGTGTTGCCTTTGCACAAAGTTGACTATAGCTTTATCAAGATCCTCCAATGTAAGTTGTGTACTCCACTTTTTCTTTAGAATCACAGCTTTGTCCTTTTTCATTACGACATTGATATCAGAATGGATATTTATCTTCTTTTTTTTCTCACACCTCTGCCTAAGTGTGTCTTTAAGCTTTAAAAGCCAACCAACTGCTCGTTTCAGATCTGCCCATTTAGAAAAGTATGAAAGCAGTTTACTGATGGGACAAGACTCTTCCATATGCTGAACAGACATGAGGTGAACAGAAACTTCCTGTTTAATTTCAGGGTCATCATCCGATATGCTACCGGTTTCAAGCGCCCCTTGCCACTGAGTGTGACTTTGAAGGAACTCCGGTCCATTGATCCATGTTTTACACTGAAGGAATTTTTTCGCTGATAGGCCTCGTGAAGCTGCGTCTGCTGGATTTTCCTTAGAGGAAATGTACCTCCATTGCTCTACTTTAGATAGAGAGTGAATAACAGAGATTCAATTTGCAACATATAATAATAATAATAATAATACATTTTATTTATATAGCGCTTTTCAAGATACTCAAAGACGCTTAAATCTTATGTCTTAAATCGTTTTCTTGTGTTTGCTATATACTGCAGAACTGTCATGCTGTCTGACCAAAATAAGAATCAGCTAGGTGAATTTGCAATTCTGTTTTCAACATGTGATCCAGTCGCACAGCTAAGACAGCTGCTGCTAGCTCCATTCTGGGAATGGTGGTACACTTCAGCGGTGCCACTTTTGCCTTTCCAAATGCAAAAGACTCAAAAACTTCATCTTTATCGTTTGTAAGTCGAAGATAGGACACAGAACCATATCCCACCTCACTAGCGTCACAAAAGTGATGCAGCTGCACAGATGTGATGTCACCAAAGCCTCTAGGAATAAAGCTTCTATCGACACCAAAGGTATCTAGTAGATGAAGCGAATTAAGCCATTTTGTCCAGGTCTGAGCTATTTCATGTGGAACTGTTTCATCCCAGCTTAATTTCAGTTTACATAAACTTTGCATGATTTGTTTTGCCACAAGAATGACAGGAGCCAAAAAACCTAAGGGGTCATATACAGAACAAACAATAGACAGTATGCCCCTTCTGGTTAACTGGTGTGGCTTAAATTTTATGCTGAAAGTAAATACATCCTTTTCAACGTTCCATTGAGCAACAAGGGCTCTTTCCATTGGCAGCTGCTCCTTGTTTAACTCCAAAGTTCTTACTTCTTTGGCTCTGTCCTCTTTGGGAATGACGGAGAGCACAGTACGATCATTACTGATCCATTTGTTCAAATGGAAGCCACCTTTTGAGCATAATTCATTAAGTTGTTGATACAAAAACATAGCTTGTTCTGTATTGTTGGTTGCTTTCAGGCAGTCATCCACGTAGAAATTTTGTCGAACAGTGTTTGTGACTTCTTCACAATATTCATTTTGATTGTCATCTGCTGTTTTGAGCAAAGCAAATGTTGCACAACTAGACGATGATACCGCACCAAAAATATGTACAAGCATTCTGTGCTCCACAAGCTCCTTAGAAATGTCTCCATTTGGCCACCAGAGAAAGCGCAAAAAGTAAATGTCTTCTTTTGCTACCCGGATTTCATGAAACATTCCTTCTATATCAGTAATGAATGCAACTGGGCCTTGTCGAAATCGAAGCAATACACCAAGTAGCGTATTTGTCAAATTAGGGCCTTGGAGTAATTCCTTATTCAGAGAAGTTCCACCAAATGCTGCTGCACAGTCAAACACCACACACAGTGTTTTTTGCGTGGGTGGTAGACACCATGGTGTGGCACATACCACACCTTGCCAGTCCTAGTCTGAAGCTCACTCTGAGGTATGACTTCAGCGTACCCTTTTGTTATGACGTCTTCCATAAAAGTTTTGTATTCATTATAGAACACTTGGTCCTTTGTGAGCCTTTTCAGCAGATGCTGGGCTCTTTGATGGGCTACTGGCCTGTTGTTAGGCATGATCACATCAGCCCTGCGAAAGGGAAGTTTCAGGTGGTAGTGACTATCTTTAAGCTTGGCTGAATCAGACACTATGCTTAAAACTGTTGATCTTCCTGTGACAGTTCACTCTTTTCTCCATAGTGCTGCTCTACAAAGTCCTGGTTAAAATGTTTTATTAACATGTCTTCCAAGTTGGCAACTAATATTCTATTGACTTGAACAGATGAGTCACTGTCATTCCCCCTATAGCCAAGTGGACCATTGATAACCCATCCAAGAAGGGTTTTAACAGCATAAGGTCCATCACCTACACTGTTTATTATTTTCCATGGTTCTAAAGCCTTAGAGGCATTGACACCCATCAGTAGCCCAATGCTAGCATTAATCGGTGTCAATTCAACCTCCTTAAGGTAAGGCCACATGCTTAAATCCTCCGGTTTGGGAATGTTGTCATGTGTTACTGGAATCGACTTTTGTGTAAAAACATCAGGTAGCTTGAGAAATGTATCGCTATTTAATGCTGCTACCTCTAAGCCATATATCTTGTAACTGCTCATTGGTTTTTCTTGGCCCATTGTTTTCAAAAGTATCTCTGTTTTCTTACCAGGGGCATGAAGTTGCATGGACAACTCCTCAGTACAGAAAGATGCCAAGCTCCCTGGGTCTAGGAAGGCATACGTTTGTATGCATTTGGTTCCTTTCTCCAGCATCACTTTGACAGGCACGATGGCTAGAACACAATCTTTTGTTCCGGCCTCAGTTTGGCCTCCAGTGGCCCATAGAGACAACCGCATCAGAATTAGCGTACTCCTTGATGTCATTTTGAGACTTCTTGGCTTTCTCCTTTGCTTGTATGTGCAGGACAGTTGGATGACTTTGCTTACACACACTGCAAGACAGGCGCTTCTGACAACTGCTGCTCATGTGTCCTTATAGTAAACACCCAAAGCACAATCCTTTAGCATTTATAAACTCCACCTTTTCATTATTTGGTTTGGTTTGGAATGCTTTACAAACTGTCATTGAAGGATTTTTGTTGCAGAACATGCAGGGCTTTGTGAATGCTGTAAGACTATGCATTGCCTTTTGAGTTTGTTCATTATGTGTCTGAAACTTTGTTCGTTTATGTGTGGACATCGGTGAAATAGCTGTAGCAAAACTGCTCCCCCTACTGTTCGATTTAAAGTAAGCTTTGTTAGGTCCTTTTATTTCTGAGGTTTTATTTAATGAACTTTGAATTTCCCCAAAAATTGGATCCAGCATCGCTCGGGATTGTTTATCAATAAATGCCAATAAGTCAATAAATCTGTTTGTGTTTGTCATAAATGCTACAAACAACTGCTCTCCATTTTTCTCGAAGCTTGAATGATAATTTCGACACAATGATCCTTAAATTAGAGGGTGTTTCAAGATCTGTAATGTAACCCACATCTTGCAATGTGTTATGACAGCTTTTCAGAAACAGTGTATATGACCGTAGGCCAGATGCATCCTCTGCCTTGATAGCAGGCCACTTCAATGCTTTGTCCAAGAAGGCAGATGTGATTTTGATTTTATTTCCAAAATGCCATTCAAGTTGTTCTTTAGCCTCCTTATAATCTGTATCTAGAGGCATATAAAAACAACTTCAAACCAGATGCCTTGGTTCTCCAGATGTGTGCTGCTCTAAGTAAAATAGCCTTTGCTGCATATTGTCAGTTTTGGTTTCAATAGTTTGCTCAAATGACTTAATGAAAGATCTGAACTGAAGTGGATCACCATTAAATACTGGAATTTCTCTTTGGGGAAGTTGATACAATGCATGCTGCTTTACCAGCAGTTCTGTAATTTCATTTTTTCTTTTCATGCCAACAGCGAAAGAATCTTGGTCACTAGAACAAGGAAGGTTTTGTTTTGGGATTTCTTTTGCACTTTGAATTGTTGCCCTTTTTGATTGAATTGATAATTGACTTGGTGTCTCTTTTTTAACCTGTGGTAGTATTACTTTTGGTTTATTTGAACCATATGATTGTCTGTATTGTTTGCCTTTTTGCTGTCATTGGAACGATATATTCTGTTGATGTTCTAGACGAAGTTGTGAAGTTGGAGATGTTTAAAAGCAGTCATCTGCTGCTGTACCTCTTCATTTGTGTCCCCCGCCTCTATAAGAGCGTTTATTTCGTTACGTTTCCGCATAAGGACACCCAGCTTTCCTCTATGGGATGCGATTAATTTAAACAGTTGCTTTTCCATCCCAATCACCGCCTCTTCACCATCTACTGGTTCCTGCATTATTACTTCTAATTCAATGCACTGTCTTGATTTCAGCACTTAAGCTCATCAAATCGTTCAAACTTTTTCCGAACTTGCGCAGTGTTCATAATATGATCTGAACGGAGCGGCTCAGTTTTATAAACCGTTTTACTCACCTGCTTCCACCACCGTAATCCAACAACTGTTTTGACTTTTATTGTGTCCCACAATGCTGCTGTTTTCTCCTTAAATGCTGCTGTTTTCTCCCTTAAAACTGCTGTGTTCTCCCTTAATGCTGCTGTGTTCTCCTTGAAAGCTGCTTTATTCATTGTTAATGCTGCTGTGTTCTCCCTTAATGTAGCCGTTTTATCTTTTAATGCTGCTTTTTTATCCTTTATTGCTGCTGTATTCTCCCCTAATGCTGCTGTTTTCTTTAATTATGCTGCTGTTTTCTCCCATAATGCTGCTTTATTCTCCATTGATGCTGCTGTGTTCTTCCTGAATGCTGCTTTATTCTCCATTGATGCTGCTCTGTTCTTCCTGAATGCTGCTTTCTCCGTCAATGCTGCTGTGTTCTCCCTTAATGCTGCTGTTTTATCCCTTAATGCTGCTGTTTTCTCCTTAAATGCTGCTGTTTTCTCCCTTAAAACTGATGTGTTCTTTCTTAACGGTGCTGTGTTCTCCCTTAATGCTGCTCTGTTCTTCATTAATGCTGCTGTTTTCTCCCTTAATGCTGCTGTTTTATCCCTTAATGCTGCTGTGTTCTCTCTTAATGCTGCTGTGTTCTCCAATAGTGCTGCACTCTTCTCCCTTATTGTTAGTATTCTCCCTTAATGCTGCTGTTTTCTATTTAATACTGCTGTGTTCTCCATTAATGCTGCTGTGTTCTCCATGATGCTGCTGTTTTCTTCCTTAATGCTGCTGTGTTCTCCCTTAACGCTGCCGTTTTCTCCCTTAACGCTGCCGTTTTCTCCCTTAACGCTGTTGTGTTCTCATTTAATGCTGCTGTTTTTTTCTCTCCCTTAAGGCTGCTGTTTTCATTCTTAATACTGCTGTGTTCTTTCTTAATGCTGCTGTTTTCTTTTTAATGCTGCTGTGTTCTTTATTAATGCTTTTGTTTTCTCTTTTCATGCTTCTGTGTTCTCCATTAATGCTGCTGTGTTCTCTGAAAATGCTGCTGTGTTCTCTCTTAATTCTGCTTTGTTTTCAATTTATTCTGCTGTGTTCTCTTTTAATGCTCCTGTGTTCTTTCTTTAATATTGCTGTGTAATTCCTTTAATGATCCTGTTTCCACTTTTAATGATGCTGTGTTCTTCCTTGTTGTCACTGTGTTCTTTTTAATGCTGCTTTTTTCTCCTTTAATGCTGCTGATTTCTCCTTTAATGCTGCTGTTCTCCCTTAATGCTGCTGTGTTCTCTTTTCATGTTTCAGTGTTCTTCTTGTAATGCTGCTTTTATATTTTTTTAAGCTGCTATTTTATCTTTTAATAATGCTTTTTTTTCTTTCCTAATGCTGCTGTGTTTTCTTTAAATGCTGCTTTTTCCTCTCTTAATGCTTCTGTGTTTTCACTTTATGCTGCTGTGTTCTCCATTTATGCTGCTGTGGTTTCCATTAATGCCACTGTGTTATTCCCTATTGCTGCTGTGTTCTCCTTTAATGCTGCTGTGTTATCTCCTAATGTTTATGTTTTCCCTCTTAATGCTGATGTTTTTCTCTTTATTGCTGCTGTTCTCCCCCAATGCTGCTATTTTCTCCCTTAATGCTGCTGTGTTCTTCTTTCAATGCTGCTGTTTTCTCCCTTAATACTGCTGTGTTTTTTTTAGTTTTTTTTTTTATTGCTGCTTTGTTCTCCATTACTGCTGCTGTGTTCTTCAATATTCCTGCTGGAGGTTGAAATTTCACCCATGCCACAGGCCCAGCCTGCCCTGGGAGAAAGGCTGTTTGCCCAGGGAGAGAGGGGCCTGCCCTGCCACTCTAGTGGTGTTGACCCCGGGGTGGACTTTGGACTTTGACGAAATTTCACTGGAAAATGGCCGCTCACCCAGGATTAAAAACAAATGTTTCAGTCTAAAACACTGCATAAAAGCATGAAAGATAGTCTTTTTTTGGTCGCAGAATGGACATTTTTGATCAATTCCTGGGTTCAAGACCGATATAAACGCATTGACAGCCACAGCTCCATGTAGAATTCTCCCATTGTAGGTCACCTGTTTTTTTAATTAAAGGTGGCTTATATATTGTTCTGGTTTTGTCTTTTCGTTAAGTTTAAGAACAGTGCGCCAGGGTGTGTCGGTCTTGTTCTCCAAAGTTTTTTTGTTAAAAACTTTCACACAGGCTTGGTAAAGCTGTTTCCCAGTGGTTGCACTTAAAAGCATTGGTTCCACATTATCAAGGTTAAAAAAAAGACCAGTAGCTTCATCTAGTTTGGGTGTGAGTACTAGATTAGGAAAACTATCCTTCTCGTCCGGAGCTGTTTTTCATGTGAATTAGTCATTAATAATTTGTTTTCGTCATTAGTTAGAGCATTTCGCCACTTATCTAAAATTTTAGCAGTCACTCGACTAGACTTCATACCCAGAGCTTCAGCTGTTTCTTCAGTCTTCCTAAAATCTGGTCCGGCTATGTCACATATGTTTTTTAAAATCACAGTTTTTGATTTAAAAAGTATTTCCTTGAGTGCAGGAAAAACACAGGAACTGATGTCTAGGCGTGCTCCGCCTATCAAAGGTTCTTGTAGCATCCACTGTAAGGAGATTTTGGATTTTCCCCTTTGCACATTAAAAAGACCCCAAACTCTAAAAAGGTTTTGATAGAATCGGGGTAATAGTGAAGTGTTCATTTCCTGTGGTGACATTTAAAAAAATATTTTTATCTAGACTCATTCCACACAGTGTTTTCAAATTTCGGCACTTTACGTCTCTCCAAGAAGCATCCGCAGGTCCAGTCAAGAGTTTTTTCACAAACTAAGTTCTGAAAGCTGCAGTCCTGCTTTGTAAGTGGATGAGACCTTGTCCTCCTTCTTCCCTGGGTAAAAATAAAATGGATTGTGGTGTCCAGTGTAATTTGTCCCAAAATAAATTAACCAGCATAGGTTGTATTTTGCTCAATAGATCTGGTGGTGGGTCCATGCAAGTAGTAAGTATCAGACACTATCTGTCAAAATATGATTTATGACCCTTGATTTATGACCCCCTCTGTGACTGACAGGCTAGTTTGATTGACAGGTTATGTTGACTGATATAGGTACGGAACACCCACCAACAGACCCCCTCCCAACCCATCCTACGCTCACACAAACACACACACACACACACACACACACACACCTCCCACCCACACACCTCTCCCCATCCCACACCCACCCCAAACCACAGACCCCCGCCCCACACACCTCTCCCTACCCCACCTCACCAACCATGATTGACTAGTAATATTGACTGACAGAACATGGGGCCACACAGACACATAAGTGATATAAGCTAGTGTTTTAAAGTAAGCATCATTGATTAATGCTAACTAAATATAAATTTATTTTTTTAATTAAATGTTTATTAAACAAATACATTAGAAACTTTTAGTTTTCTTCACAGGACAACATAACATCATAAACACACCCACACACCCCACACCTCAGGGGCTTATCTGGTTAGGGCACCTCCTAGGTTTCTAACATCAAAAGTCAATTAGGTGCGATTTCTCTATATATGTTAATGTTTAAGGTTTATAACATTGGTCAGGCCGGCAGACAGACTGAGGTCATCTTTACTACAAAGGATTTACAGATTTACACCTCACCCCACAAATGGTGGGCACAAAAACATCTCCAAAGGTTTACGAATACTGAGGTTTTGCTGGATACCAGGCCACAAGGGTATAAAGGGAAACGAAGAAGCAGATACTATAGGTATATAAAATACTGAGGTTTTGCTGGATACTGAGGTTTTAAAATACTAAGGTTTTGCTGGATACCAGGCCACAAGGGTATAAAGGGAAACGAAGAAGCAGATACTATAGGTATATAAAATACTGAGGTTTTGCTGGATACCAGGCCACAAGGGTATAAAGGGAAACGAAGAAGCAGATACTATAGCCAAAAGAGCAGCAGAACAACCAGTCACACCAATATACATACCACCAACAGACTTAAGACCCCTCATAAGGAGCTATATACAAGAAAAATGGCAAGAGGACTGGGATTTACAAGAAAATAACAAACTCAGGGAAATCCCATATCACACAGACTGCTAAATCTTTTTAGATATATTACAGCAATACTAACAGTTACAGTGGGGCCAAAAAGTATTTAGTCAGCCACTGATTGCCCATATCACACAGACTGCTAAATCTTTTTAGATATATTACAGCAATACTAACAGTTACAGTGGGGCCAAAAAGTATTTAGTCAGCCACTGATTGTGCAGGTTCTCCTACTTAGAAAGATGAGAGAGGTCTGTAATTTTCATCATAGCTACACTTCAACTATGAGAGACAAAATGAGAAAAAAAATCCAGAAAATCACATTGTAGGATTTTTAAAGAATTTATTTGTAAAAGTTCAACTCAATATTTTGTAACATAACCTTTGTTGGCAATGACAGAGGTCAAATGTTTCCTGTAAGTCTTCACCAGGTTTGCACACACTGTAGCTGGTATTTTGGCCCATTCCTCCATTCAGATCTCCTCTAGAGCAGTGATGTTTTGGGGCTGTCGCTGGGCAACACGGACTTTCAACTCCCTCCACAAATTTTCTATGGGGTTGAGGTCTGGAGACTGGCTAGGCCACTCCAGGACCTTGAAATGCTTTTTATGGAGCCACTCCTTCGTTGCCCGAGCGGTGTGTTTTGGGATAATTGTCATGCTGGAAGACCCAGCCACGTTCCATCTTCAATGCTTTCACTGATGGAAGGAGGTTTTGGCTTAAAATCTCACGATACATGGCCCAGTTCATTCTTCCCTTAACACGGATCAGTCGTCCTGTCCCCTTTGCAGAAAAACAGCCCCAAAGCATGATGTTTCCACCCCCATGCTTCACAGTAGGTATGGTTTTCTTGGGTTCTTCTTCTTCCTCCAAACACGACGAGTTGAGTTTTTACCAAAAAGTTCCATTTTGGTTTCATCTGACCACATGATATTCTCCCAATCCTCTTCTGGATCATCCATATGCTCTTTGGCAAACTTCAGACAGGCCTGGACATGTACTTGCTTAAGCAGGGGGACACGCCTGGCACTGCAGGATTTGAGTTCCTCTCGGCGTAGTGTGTTACTGATGGTAGCCTTTGTTACTTTGGTCCCAGCTCTCTGCAGGTCATTCATCAGGCCCCTCTGTGTAGTTCTGGAATTTTTGCTCACCGTTCTCATGATCATTTTGACCCCACGGGATGAGATCTTGACCCCAAGGGAGATTATCAATGGTCTTGTATGTCTTCCATTTTCTTACAATTGCTCCCACAGTTGATTTATTCACACCAACCTGCTTGCCTATTGTAGATTCACTCTTCCCAGCCTGGTGCAGGTCTACAATTTTCTTCCTGGTGTCCTTCGACAGCTCTTTGGTCTTGGCCATGGTTGAGTTTGGAGTCTGACTGTTTGAGGCTGTGGACAGGTGTCTTTTATACAGATAACGAGGTCAAACAGGTGCCATTAATACAGGTAACAAGTGGAGGACAGAAGAGCTTCTTAAAGAAGAAGTTACAGGTCTGTGAGAGCCAGAAATCTTGCTTGTTTGTTATTGACCAAATACTTATTTTCCACCATAATTTACAAAATTACAGACCTCTCTCATCTTTCTAAGTAGGAGAACCTGCACAATCAGTGGCTGACTAAATACTTTTTGACCCCACTGTAGTTCTTGTGTTCGTGAAACCAATTTGGTTTTTGCTCCAAGAAGGAAGAAATTATGTCAATACACGTTGCAAACGGTATTGCGTACACTTTAAGGATGTTAAAATAACCCATTTGATTCTCGGGGGTTTATGACGATTATGGATGAACAAAAGAGTATCACAGCACACCCCTGTTTTGTCTGTTAAAAGAAACATCAAAACAATCACTTACACCTCCCGCAACACTCCACCACCACACAGACACATAAGTGATATAAGCTAGTGTTTTAAAGTAAGCATCATTGATTAATGCTAACTAAATAAAAAAGTATATTTTTTATTAATGTATAATAAAACAAATAAATGAGAAACTTAGTTTTCTTCACAGGCCATCATCATAAACACACATACACACACACACACACCCCACACCTCAAGGGCTTATCTGGTTAGGGTACCTCCTATGTTTCTAACATCAAAAGTCAATTAGGTGCGATGTCTCTACAGTATATATGTTAAAGTTTAAGGTTTATAACATTGGTCAGGCCGGCAGACAGGTAAGGGTGTCTTCACTACAAAGATCTTTCCAGACGCGTATCCCCACATCACCCCAACAAGCGGTGGGGGTCACAAACACGACTCCAGAGATTTATGACACCTATGTCATACAGACTGGGTGCAATCAGACACAAAATATTTAAATATGTAAATGTTAAGAGGTGTGTTCTTGGTAAAAAAGTATGTATAGCTGGGGTTTGTTGGTTAGTCACAAAAAGTCATTCAAAACACCAAGACACCATTTGGAAACAGCAAAAGACTCCGGCATTCTTGGTGAGTATGTAGTAGGTACAGACTTCTACTTAATTCTGTTGCTAGAATTTCGGTGTTATAATGTTTTTTCTCACTTAACAGGGTTTTTTGTTGTATAGGCACATCTGAGCTTGAAACAATCCAAGCCATTAGAAGCATTGAAGGTTTATCTCAACTGTTTGAAGGTATGTTTTCTGTATTTGCAACATTTAATTGTTGCTGATGTTTATTTGTTATCCAACATAATATTTCATACAATTCTACAGAAACAGTGGACACGTCCAGTTCAGTACACCCACTTGGTGAGTTGTGATTTATGCTATAATTGATTGTATTTTAATGTGTAATACTAATTATATGTTCTGTAGTAGGTCTAACGCGGCTGGTCGACGCTACGGGCCTATTAACACCGCCTGGGTTTGCTGCTGTAATTGACACGCCCCCGTTGGTAGTATTGCGGGACACTGTGAGCGGTAACCATGGATACACGCCAAACATCTTCAACCCCTGTTTGACTAGTTGTCCTGAAGGATCGCGACGGAACGCCAGTGAATCGGAGCCGTGTGGAAAGCGCGTTTGTTTCAGTATCGTTGATGAGGATGGACAACATTCAAGCAGAAAACATCTTAGATTACAAGGCGGCGGCGAACTAGATGGTAAGAAAATACAAATAAATTACTATACGTAGTTTTGTAACTTATATTAATATATAAATTGTTGTTTTTAGATTTGAACGACATACCCCTGTTGGTGTACGGCCCCTGCGTTGACACAGACCAGGACAACATTGAATGGACTGACGGACTAATGAAAACATGGAACGAAAATAGTTTTACGGAATTTAATTAATCTACCGTGCGGAACGTGTTTCCTGATGCTCAGCACGAAGCAAGAGACACATCTGAGGACGATTTAAAATCTAACCAAACACACGAGAGACAACAACAGGTTAGCGCTATCAATTCTTAGAAGTTTGATGAGTCGAGTCTGGTACAGAAAGTGTCTAAAATAGCTATCGAACAACGCAGACAAGCCGCTCTAAAACGTAAGACAGACAATACTTTTCGAAAAGAAATTGCAGACTTAAAATCTACTAATTCTAATTTAGTTCACATAATTGGAGAATTGCAATCAACTATTTCAAAATTATTTGAAGAAAATCTAAAATTACGTAAGTAACAGGAATCGCACAACAGTAATGTATATAACATGTACAATTTAAACAGATTTTTACAACTAAAATTATCGTCGTTAATTTCCATAGCTGGTCCGTCTGGTTCTAAATGATTGTTGTTGTTGTTGTTGTAGCTGTGTTTTAACTGTTGTTGTTTAAAGGTTTTAAATAAATCAATTCATCAGTACAATCTCAAACAATTGCGTATTATTATTTTGGTATAAACAAAATGGCGTCTAAAAGGTTTTTGGGGTCAGATAACGATACAAGCAATGACCCCATTTTTTAAATTTTCCAACCACAGACATGGCGTCATACACTTCACATATACACAATACACTATCAGAAATTGTGTCATTCTCCAGGGTGTTGGCTGGTGATGGTGGCGTTATTGACATTACTCTAAGAGGAGGAAGTTTAACATCTGATGTTAATACAGTGTTGTCTTCAAGAGATGGTTACAGTGTAGATAGATTTTCAGACGCTATTGAAAGGGTTATGCAGAGTAACAATAGTATTAGAACAGACGATGGTTGGGTTTTGATTGTCTCGATAGCCATGTGTAAAAATGGTGGTGTTCGTCGTAAGGTTCGCGACATTGCACACAACCAGGTGATTGAAAAGAAATGAATCTTTTCTGTCCAATAAATGTCTCAAACAACTTGTTTTGCAATTTGTATTGCTTATTTTCTAAACCCGAACGCCACACATAACACTTTAGAAACTATAGCCGAACAGCTGCAGACAAATGCTGGTTTTTCACAGGACCATAGAGTCGGGTTTAATGACATTGGTCATTTTGAATATAAGTATGGTGTTAAGATAGTTGTTTTTCACAAGAGTATTTCAGGTGATTTAGAGAAGTACCAAACTAACGACAGACCGCATACCAAGACGGTGTTTCTGTACCTACACGATGGTCATTACTATTTGATAAAAAATTTGAAAGCGTTCATGGGTGTGCCGTATGTTTGTACGTTTTGTTATAGGGGGTACACAAGTGCCAGAGATCATAGTTGTAAATATCGCTGTGATGTGTGTCAAGACGCTTTGTGTCACAAGTACCCCCGGCTTGTCAAATACTGTGAGAGTTGCTCACGTTACTGTAAATCTGTATACTGTTATGAACAGCATAAAAAACAAACACAGCAGCCTACCACTGGTGTAATGGCCTCCTCATGTGATCTTACCAAGTATTGTAAAAAATGTGGACGTCGTTATTATGTTAGTTTGACAAAGCCAAAACCCCACAGGTGTTTGGTGGACCGTTGTATTCATTGTGGTAAAGATTTAATTTCAGACACCAAGCATGAGTGTTACATACAGCCACTCAAATTAAAAGAACCCAGTAATTCATACATCTTTTTTGACTTTGAGACACGATTTGAAAATGGTAAGCATGAAGCTAATTTTGTCTGTACAATCACATTTGATGGCGACAAATTCACAGCTGAGGGATCTGATTGTATAGAGAAACTTTTCAAAAAGTTTAGACAGCCCAAATATCGGGGCTACACGTGGTTAGCACACAATGCTGCAGGTTTTGACAATTTCCTATTATTGGAATATTTTTCAAAAGTGGGGATTGCGTTAAAAATCACTATGATGGGGTGTAGACTGATTGCCATGTATGATGAAACGTATAAACAACGTTACATAGACTCATACTCATTCATCCCTATGCGTCTGGCTAAAACAACAACGGCCCTAAATCTGACATGTGCAGAGAAAGGATATTTTCCACACAAATTTAATTTAAAACGTAATGAGGACTATGTAGGACCGTACCCTGAAAAAGGCTTTTATGGATACGAGACGATGAATGACAAAGACAAACATGAGTTTGACGAATGGTACAACACAGTCTCTGGTGGGGTGTTTGACTTCAAAAAGGAGTTGTTTGTTTATGGTAGGAATTATGTCGTTTTACTGCGTGAAGCCTGTATCAAGTATTGTGACGAGTTCATTCAATGTACAAAGCTAGACCCATTCAATTATACAACATTAGCATCGTGTTGCATGGCAGTGTACAAGACACATTTTCTACCAAAAGATACGATAGCACTGACACACAACAACACCTACATTAGCCAACACAAGACATTCTCGAACGTTTCGATTGAGTGGCTTGAATACGTTAAGCATGCACGAGGTGTTGATGTGCATCACGTCCTAACACATGGTGAAATTGAGTTTGGAGCATATTATGTGGATGGGTATTATGAAAAAGACGGAGCACGAAAAGTCTTAGAATTTAACGGTTGTATGCATCACGGTCACGAATGTCGTTACAGACCGAATCAGGCTCATCCGATGTCAAAAGTGTTGTATGGCGAATTGCGACAACAGTTTGACACCAAGGTTGAGATACTTGCTAGGGCGTATGGACTAGATGTTGAAGTTATGTGGGAATGTCAGTGGGTAAACGCCAAGAGGTGTAATTCAGATGTCACAGCATTTATGTCTAATTACACAGCTCCTGAACGCCTCAAGCCAAGAGATGCCCTTTTTGACGGTCGAACAAATGCTTACAAATTGTACTACAATGCAAAAAATGGCGAGAAAATCAGGTATGTAGACTTCATCAGCTTGTACCCCTCCTGTCAGGCCAAGAAAATATACCCGACAGGGCACCCCCAGATAATATTTAAAGATTTCCGCCCTCTTGATGAATATTACGGCCTAGTCAAAGCAACGGTACACCCCCCAAGAAAACTCTTACACCCTGTTTTGCCATACCATTGTAATGGCAAATTAATGTTTCCGTTGTGTCGTACTTGTGCTGAGTTGGAAAACCAGACACAAACATGTATGCATAGCAATGTTGATCGATCCATCACAGGGACTTGGGTCAGTATTGAATTGCTGAAGGCTATTGAGAAAGGATATGTGGTGGCAAAAATCCATGAGGTTTGGCATTTTCCAGATCGTTCCGATACATTATTCTGTGAGTATGTAAAGACATTTTTACAATACAAGCAGGAGGCCAGTGGTTATCCATCACACGCAGTAACAGAGGAAGATAGGGCTGAATACATCAGGGACTATTTTGAAAAATATGTCTCAATCCCGCACGGTCTATTAATAAGTTGTTATTGAATAGTCTGTGGGGTCGATTTTCAATGAGGGAAAACTTGCCTGTTTCTGAACTGTTGACGGACCCTGAACGATTTTCACAACATATCTTTGGCGACGGTTATGATGTCAAACACTTTTCATTTGTGTCTGACACCACCGCTTTGATACAGTGGTGTTACTCAGCTGGAGACTGTTGTCCAACACGTGACATTAATGGGTTTCTTGGTGCTTTCACAACAGCGCATGTCCGTTTAGAATTGTACAGTTTAATGGATAGATTAGGTGACAGATTGTTGTATAGTGACACTGACAGCATTATTTTTGTTTCTCGTGAAGGTGATTGGGACCCCCCTCTGGGTCCATACTTGGGTGATTTGACAGACAAGATTGGTGGCGGAGATTACATTACGGAGTTTTGTTCAGGAGGTTCTAAGACATATGGTTACCTTACAGCTAAAACGTAAAACGTGTATGAAGGCAAAAGGAATTACACTTAATACTGAAAACTCAAAAGTCATCAGACTCGACACACTCATTGATCTTGTTGATCATTATGTGACAAATCGCGATAGTAGTCGACACATACTCGCTCGGGCAGACGGTATAGTGCGAAATAAAAAGAACCTCACACTGAAAAACAAGTCAGTAGTGAAACGTTTCAAAGTGGTGTACAACAAACGCGTCCTGTTGTCTGACTTTTCAACACTTCCCTATGGATACTAAAGACATACACAGCTATCGTGTTGTTATACAGTAGATGTTGATGGTTTTGATTTAAGATTACAACATCCGTTTTCATGTGTAATAAGCGGCCCATCAAATTCCGGAAAAACTTTTTTTCTTAAGCAGTTGATTGAGCATACTGATGAGTTGATTTATTTAAAACCTTTAAACAACAACAGTTCAAACACAGCTACAACAACAACAACAACAATCATTTAGGACCAGATGGACCAGCTATGGGAATTAACGACAATAATTTTTTTGTAAAAACCTGTTTAAATTGTACAACATGTTATATACATTACTATGTGTGCGATTCCTGTTCCTTACGTAATTTTTGATTTTCTTCAAATAATTTAGAAATAGTTGATTGCAATTCTTCAATTACGTGAACTAAATTAGAATTAGTAGATTTTAAGTCTGCAATTTCTTTTCGAAAAGTATTGTCTGTCTTACGTTTTTAGAGCGGCTTGTCTGCGTATTTTAGACACTTTCTGTACCAGACTCGACTCATCAAACTTCGAAGCATTGATAGCGCTATCCTGTTGTTGTCTCTCGTGTGTTTGGTTAGATTTTAAATCGTCCTCGGATGTGTCTCTTGCTTCGTGCTGAGCATCAGGAAACACATTCCACACGGTAGATTAATTAAATTCCGTAAAAACTATTTTCGTTCCATGTTTTCATTAGTCCGTCAGTCCATTCAATGTTGTCCTGGTCTGTGTCAACGCAGGGGCCGTACACCAACAGGGGTATGTCGTTCAAATCTAAAAACAACAATTTATATATTAATATACTTTACACACAAATATTAAGTTACAAAACTACGTATAGTAATTCATTTGTATTTTCTTACCATCTAGTTCGCCGCCGCCTTGTAATCTAAGACGTTTTCTGCTTGAATGTTGTCCATCCTCATCAACGATACCGACACAAACGCGCTTTCCACATTCGGTTCACTGGCGTTCCGTCGCGATCCCTCAGGACAACTAGTCAAACAGGGGTTGAAGATGTTTGGCGTGTATCCGTGGTTACCGCTCACAGTGTCCCGCGATACTACCAACGGGGGCATGTCAATTACAGCAGCAAACCCAGGCGGTGTTAATAGGCCCGTAGCGTTGACCAGCCACGTTACACCTACTACAGAACATAAAATTAGTATTACACATTAAAATACAATCAATTATAGCATAAATCACAACTCACCAAGTGGGTGTACTGAACTGGACGTGTCCACTGTTTCTGTAGAATTGTATGAAATATTATGTTGGATAACAAATAAACATCAGCAACAATTAAATGTTGCAAATACAGAAAACATACCTTCAAACAGTTGAGATAAACCTTCAATGCTTCTAATGGCTTGGATTGTTTCAAGCTCAGATGTGCCTATACAACAAAAAACCCTGTTAAGTGAGAAAAAACATTATAACACCGAAATTCTAGCAACAGAATTAAGTAGAAGTCTGTACCTACTACATACTCACCAAGAATGCCGGAGTCCATTGCGGTTTCCAAATGGTGTCTTGAATGACTTTTTGTGACTAACCAACAAACCCCAGCTATACATACTTTTTTACCAAGAACACACCTCTTAACATTTACATATTTAAATATTTTGTGTCTGATTGCACCCAGTCTGTATGACATAGGTGTCATAAATCTCTGGAGTCGTGTTTGTGACCCCCACCGCTTGTTGGGGTGATGTGGGGATACGCGTCTGGAAAGTCCTTTGTAGTGAAGACACCCTTACCTGTCTGCCGGCCTGACCAATGTTATAAACCTTAAACATTAACATATATAGAGACATCGCACCTAATTGACTTTTGATGTTAGAAACATAGAAGGTACCCTAACCAGATAAGCCCTTGAGGTGTGGGGTGTGTGTGTGTGTGTGTGTGTTTATGATGATGGCCTGTGAAGAAAACTAAGTTTCTCATTCATTTGTTTTATTATACATTAATAAAAAATATACTTTTTTATTTAGTTAGCATTAATCAATGATGCTTACTTTAAAACACTAGCTTATATCACTTATGTGTCTGTGTGGTGGTGGAGTGTTGCGGGAGGTGTAAGTGATTGTTTTGATGTTTCTTTTAACAGACAAAACAGGGGTGTGTTGTGATACTCTTTTGTTCATCCATAATCGTCATAAACCCCCGAGAATCAAATAGGTTATTTTAACATTCTTAAAGTGTACACAATACCGTTTGCAACGTGTATTGACATAATCTCTTCCTTCTTGGAGCAAAAACCAAATTGGTTTCACGAACACAAGAACTAACTGTTAGTATTGCTGTAAAATATCTAAAAAGATTTTGCAGTCTGTGTGATATGGGTTTTCGTAAACCTTTGGAGATGTTTTTGTGCCCACCATTTGTGGGGTGGGGTGTACATCTGTAAATCCTTTGTAGTAAAGATAACCTCAGTCTTTCTGCTGGCCTGACCAATGTTATAAACCTTAAACATTAACATATATAGAGACATCGCACCTAATTGACTTTTGATGTTAGAAACCTAGGAGGTGCCCTAACCCGATATGCCCCTGAGGTGTGGGGTGTGTGGGTGTGTTTATGATGTTGTGTTGTCCTGTGAAGAAAAATAAAAGTTTCTAATGTATTTGTTTATTAAACATTTAATTAAAAATATAAATTTATATTTAGTTAGCATTAATCAATGATGCTTACTTTAAAACACTAGCTTATATCACTTATGTGTCTGTGTGGCCCCATGTTCTGTCAGTCAATATTACTAGTCAATCATGGTTGGTGAGGTGGGGTAGGGAGAGGTGTGTGGGGCGGGGGTCTGTGTTTTGGGGTGGGTGTGGGATGGGGAGAGGTGTGCACCCGCCAGACGACCATAGCGGGGAGAAAGGCTCTCGGCCTGCCCCAGCAGAGAGGCCTGGTGCGGGGTCGGCTGCCGTCGGGGCCGGGGTGGATTTCGGACTTAGACAGATTTTCACTGTTTATGAAGACCCAGCCGATAATCACCCAGGCGATCCGCCGAGCCTGCCCAGAGGGAGGGCCTGCCCTGCTGCGGAGGTGGTGACCCCGGGGTGGATTTCGGACTTAGACGAATTTTGACTGGGTATGAAGACCCAGCCGAAAATTCACCCAGGCCACAGGCCCGGCCTGCCCAGAGGGAGGGCCTGCCCTGCTGCGGAGGTGGTGAACCCCGGGGTGGATTTCGGGCTTAGACAAATTTTGACTGGGTATGAAGACCCAGCCGATAATCACCCAGGCGATCCGCCGAGCCTGCCCAGAGGGAGGCCCTGCCGAAAGTTTTCCAGGAGGACGAAAATTCACCCAGGCCACAGGCCCAGCCTGCCCAGGGAGAGAGGCTGCCTGCCCGGGGAGAGATGGGGCCTGCCCAGCCGCTCTGGTGGTGGTGGTGGTGGTGGTGACCCCGGGGTGGATTTTGGACTTTGACAAAATCTCACCGAAAAGGGGACGCTCACCCAGGGGAGCCGCCGCCCGTGCCCAGGGAGGGGGCGGACCCTGCCGAAAGTTTTCCAGGAGGCCGAAAATTCACCCAGGCCACAGGCCCAGCCTGCCCAGGGAGAGAGGCTGCCTGCCCGGGGAGAGATGGGGCCTGCCCAGCCGCTCTGGTGGTGGTGGTGGTGGTGGTGGTGGTGGTGGTGACGACCCCTGGGCGG